>NC_069388.1:59680477-59980477 GCF_027475565.1 Acinonyx jubatus
CCATTTTTAAGTGTACAGTTCAGTGGTATTAAATACATTCATATTGTTGTGCAGCCTTCACCACTGTCCATACCCATATCTTTTCATCTTGTAAATCTGAAACTCTATACCTATTAAATAATAACCTCTTATTCTCCCCTTTCCCAAGCCCCTGGCAACCATCATTATACTTTCTCTCTTTATGATTTTTACTACTCAAAGGGCCTCATATAAGTGGATTCATATAGTATTTGTCTTTTTGTGACTGGCTTATTTCACTTAGCATAATGTCCTCAAGGTGCATCAATGTTGTAGCATATTACAGGATTTATTTCCATTTTAAGGCTGAATAATATTCCATTGTATGAATATACTACATTTTGCTTATCCATTCATCATCCAGTAGACTCTTGCATGGCTTCCATGTTTTAGTTATTGTGAATAATGCTGCTTTGCCCATGAGTGTACAAATATCTCTTCAAGGCCTTTCTTTTAGTTATTTTGTATTTATATTGAAAACTGGATTTCTGGATCTTATGGCAATTCTATTTTTAATTTTTTTGAGGAAATTTTGTTCTTTTTTCTACAGTGACTGTACCATTTTACATTCCCACCAACAGTGCACTTGGGTTCTGGTTTCTCTACATCCTTGCCAACACTGATTATGTTTTAGTTTTGTTTTTTCTGTTTATGATAATAGCTATCTTAATGGATGCAAAGTGGCCAGGCTAAGTCTAACAGTATTTTTTTTAATGTTTATTTATTTATTTGAGAGAAAAAGAGAGGGTGCACACTAGCAGGGGAGGGGCAGAGAGAGAGGGAGAGAGAAAATCCCAAGCAGGCTCCATGCTGACAGCACAGGGCTCAAACTTGTGATCATGACCCAAGCCGAAATCAGGAGTCCAACGCTTAACCCACTGAGCCACCCAGGTGCCCCCAACTGCATTTTAAAATACTCCTGACATGTAACCAAAATCTATAAGGAACTTATCAAACTCAACACTTAAGAAACAAGCAACCCTGTTAAGAAATGTGCAGAAGATATGAACAGACACTTTTCAAAGAAGACATCCAGATGGCTAAAAGATGCACAAAAAGATGCTCAACATCACTCATCATCAGGGAAGTACAAATCAAAATTATGTTGAGATACCACCTCACTCCTTTCAAAATAACTAAAATTAACAACACAAGAAACAACAGGTGTTAGTGAGGATGTGGAAAAAGGGGAATCGTCTTGTACCGTTGGTGGGAATGCAAACTGGTGCAGCCACTCTGGAGAACATTATGGATTTCCTCAAAAAACTAAAAATGGAGCCACCCTATGATCCAGCAATTGCCCTGTTAGGTATTTACCCAAAGGAAAAATAATACAGATTAGAAGGGGTACATGCACCCCAATATTTATAGCAGCATCACAACAATAGCCAAACTATGGAGACAGCCCAAATGTCCATCAACTGATGAATGGATAAAGAAGATGTGGTATATATACACAATGGAATACTACTTAGCCATCAAAAGGAATGAAATCTTACCATTTGGAATGACATGGATGAAGCCAGAATGTATTATGCTAGGGGGAAATAAGTCAATCAGAGAAAGACAAATAATATATAATATCACTTGTGTGGAATTATGAAATGAAACAGATGCATGTATGGGAAGGGTGGAGGGGGAGAGAGAGGGAAACAAACCACAGAGAACAAAATAAGAGAACAAATTGAGGATTCATGGAGGGAGGCAGGTAGAAGATGGGTTAGATAGGTGATGATGAGTATTAAGGAGGGCACTTGTGATGAGCACTGGGTGTTGAATGTAAGTGACACATCAGTGAATTCTACTCCTGAAACCACTATTGCACACTATGTTAACTAACTAAAATTAAAATTTTTTTTCCCTTGTGGTGTCTGGGTGGCTCAGTCGGTTAAGCATCCGACTTCAGCTCAGGTCATGATCTTGCAGTTTGAGAGTTTGAGCCCCACGTTGGGCTCTGTGCTGACTTCTCAGAGCCTGGAGCCTGATTCTGATTCTGTGTCTCCCTCTCTCTTTTCTCCTTCCCACTCATGCTCTGTCTCTCTCTCAAAAATAAATGAACATTAAAAAATATTTAAGAATTTTTTGCCTTGAAATTTAGTTATTTACATATATGTGTTTATACATTACATAATAAACTGTAATTTCAAGTGTTAGAGCCATCTTATTTATCTTTGTATTTCTTTAGCTGTACTATGCATATAGGGGACACTCAAATAATTTTGTCTAAACTAAAATTTTATTTTGAGGTATTATAGATTCACATGCAATTGTAAGAAATAACACAAAGTATCCTTTACCTGGTCTCCCCAATGGTAACCTCTTGAAAAACTATTGTATAATATCACAACCAGGATGTTGACATTGAATCAGGCAGGGTATAGAACATTTCCATCACAGGATCCATCATGTTGCCCTTTTGTAACCCTGTCTACTTCCCTCCTATCCCCAGCCCCTCCTTAACTCATAGCAACCACTAATCTAGTCTCCATTTCTATAATTTTGTCACTTCAAGAATGTTATATGAATAGAATCATATAGTATGTAACCTTTTGGGATTGGATTTTTTCACTCAGCATGATTCTCTGAAGATTTATCTAGGTTGTTGTATATACTAGTAGTTCATTCCTTTTCATTGCTAAGCAGTATTCCATGCTATGGGTGTAACACAGTTTGTTTGATTATCCGTTGAATAACACCTGGGCTATTTCCAGTTTTTGGATCTTACAAATAAAACAATTGTAAACATTGTCTTGATGTTTTTGTGTGAAACTAGGTCTTCATTTTTCTGTAAATGCCCAGGAATGCAGTTTTTAGATCATATGGTAGTTGTATGATTCATTTTTTAAGAAAGTGCCAAACTGTTTACCATTTTGCATTCCCACCAACAATGTGTGAGGGATCAGTTTTCCACATCTTTGTCAGCATTTGGTGGTGTCATTTTTTTTTTTATTTTAACCATTCTGATATGTGTATATTGTATGTGTATTATGGTCTAATTGCACTTCCCTAAGTTAATGAAGTGGAACATACTTTTATATGATTATTTGTCTTTATATATCTTCTTTGGTGAAACATCTCTTTTGTATCATTGGATTGTTTGCTTTTTAAATGCTGAATATTAGGAGTTCTTTATATATTTTAGATACTGGTCCGTTATCAGATGTGTGGTTTGCAAATATTTTCTCACATAGTGTGAGAAGTTTTCATCTTCTTATCAGTGTCTTTCTCAGAGCGAAAGTTTAAGTTTTGATGATGTGGAGTTTATCAATTTTCCCTTTATGAATTGTGTTTTTGGTTTTAAGTGTAAAAATACTTTGCACAGCTCTCAATCCCAAAGATTTTTCCAAGGATTTATTCTAAAAATGTGATAGTTTTATGTTTCACATTTAATGTCATGATCCATTTTGAGTCAGTTGCTGCATAAGGTGTGAGGTTTTCATCAAGGTTCATTTTTTGCCTATGGGTGTCCAATTGTTTTGGTAATTTTGTTGAAAAAGAATTTCATCCTCCATTAAATTGATTTGTTTACATTTGTGAAAAATCATTTGGATGTATATGAGTGGGTATATTTCTTGGTTTTCTATGCTTTTACATTTGTCTATATATCTGTCTGACCCAATACCACACAGTTTTGGTTACTGTAGCTATATAATAAGTCTTTAGCTCAGGTAGACTGATTTTATCCACTTTATTCTGCTTTTTCAAAATTGTGTTAACTATTCTCATCTCCTTTCCTTTCCATATAAATTTTAGAATAGTCTATTTTCGCAAAAAAAAAAAATCTTGCTGGGGTTTTGATAGGAATCACATTAACCCTGGGAAGAACTGACATCCTTACCAGGTTGAGGCTTCGAATTGATGAACATGGTATATCTTATTTAGATCTTCTTTGATTTCTTTTATTAGCTGTGCATAGTTTTCAGCATGTAAGTTCTGTACCTGTTTTGTCAGATTTACAAATACAGAGCACAAAAAATTTTCCCTTTTTTTGAACTACTGTAAATGGTACTGTAGTTTTAATTTTGCTGTCAATATACTTATTACAAGTATATAGAAGTATTGATTTTTGAATATTTATCTTACATTCTCTGACCTTGCTGAACTCACTTCCGGGATCTAGGAATTTTTCTGTAGATTCCTTAAAATTTTTTATGTAGACAAGCATGTAATCTGAAAATGGGGATTTTATTTCTTCATGTTCAGTTTTTATCCCTTTTCTTGCCTTTTTACAGTGGTTTAGTGCTATGTTGAAGAAGAGTGGTGAAAGTCCTTTCTTCCAATCTTAGGGGAAAAGCAGTCAGTCTTTTACCATTAAGTAAAACTGTTATCTGTACAATTTTGTAGATGCTTTTTATCAAGTTGGGGAAGTTTCTTTCTTCCTATATTTCTGAGAACTTTTATGATGAATGAGTATTGAATTTTTGTCAATTGCTTTTTCTGCATCAATTAATATACTCGTGTGATTTTTTTTTCTTTAGCCTGTTATGTTTGGTTATGTTAATTGATTTTTGAACTCTGAACCAGGCTTGCATTCCTGTAATCACTCAGATAATTTTAAATGAGAAAGGAGAGGTTAAAGGAAAAAGATCTATATCTCCTTCTTCATTCTCCAATAGAAATTATTTAAAGCACTAGAATTAGGAATTTTAGAATCTTTTATAGTCTTAGTTTTCTTTGCTTTATGTTTTTAAAAAAATTTTTTAATGTTTATTTTTTGAGAGAGAGAGAGAGACAGTGTGTGAATTGGGGAGGGGCAGAGAGAGAGGGAGACACAGAATCTGAAGCAAGCTCCAGGCTCTGAGCTGTCAGCACAGAGCCCGACATGGGGCTCGAACTCATGGACTGTGAGATCATGACCTGAGCCAAAGTCAGCCCTGGTGCCCAGGTGCCCCGGTTTTCTTTGTTTTAAAAAATATATATTTATTGAGTGTTAGTTCATAACCCTCCTGGGAGCTTCCCAGGTGTAATTTGAAATTAGTCCCTGTACTCAAGAGGGCAGGAAGAGGCCAAAAATTGAGGCAGACCACTCCAGGTTGGGAGGTGGCAGTTTTATTTGCAAAAGGAACTTATGTATGAAGTTTGTCTTGGGCAGCAGTAAGATGAATGGATCCTTGCGTTCACCCACCAATACATAAAACCTTATAAAGCGGCCCAAAGTCGGCTCAGTCATGTATACTGTGTAGGTGTTTTCAATATCATATATTACTATCTCAAGGCTATGTCCTTGGAGCAGCCTCTGGGAGTGGGGGAGGCAAGTGGAACCCACATTTCAAGGACAGGGGAGGGAGTAAAGAGCTTTTGAGTGTCTAGGTCTAGTTAATAGGCGAATTGGTGGTCGCATCTTTTTGAAGATGTTCCACAAAACTAAGATATATATACCATACCAATTCACCTAGGTTGTAGTTTTCTATTTTCCAAATAAATATAGTATATCTTTCTCTTATCTAACTCTTCTCAAGAAGAGTGTTAAGAACAGGAATTCCAAATGCCCTTCCCTTAATGTTCTTTAATTAATAGTTGTGTTATGGATGATTTCCTTCAGAATAATATGAGAAGTCTTTGGAGAATCTCATTTAATTTTTAATGAAACAAAAGATTTTTAAAAGTGTTATCATCATCTTAGGTTACAGTGGATTTCAGAACCATTCTCCTATAATAATTGTTTTGTTTTATTTCCTTTTAGCCCTTTTCCTAGCCAGATTTTTATGTTGTTTTACATATTTGCAATAGTAGCATATTACAATTGACTATTCTACTTTTCACTACTTCCCTATTGCTGGGCAATAAAAAATTTCAGATTTTTAATTTGTATATAAAACAACCTTGTAATTATTTTGTTGCATAAAACTTTTGTCACATTTTGCATTTTATTCTTAAGATGTATTCCTAGAAGTGGGAATTTGAGCATATATAGCCAGAGAGCTTTCAAAAAGTGATGATACACAGTTAAGAAGAAACTAGTGGTTCTCTGCTGGGCAGAAGTTTCTGAATATTATGAAGCAGAAGTGCTTTCTCTTTGGTCTCCACCACAGAAGTGAGATGATGAAGGGAATGTCAGTCATTTGAAAAGCATGGCAAGAAGATGTACTTGTGCTGCTGCTGTGACTCTAAGGCCTACCACTTTTAGAAGTTGCTGTGGCAAAGGTGGCTATCCTGCCAAGTAGAAGAGAAAGTATAGCTGTGGTGTAAAGGCTAAAAGTTGAAGTACCACTGGGACCAGTCCAGTGAGTCATGTAAAAGTTGTATACCACAGATTCAGGCATGGATTCCATGAACGAGCAACACCTGAACCCAGGAGGGCAGCTGTTGCATTATCCAGTTCATCCTAAGGATTTCAGCAATTAGTCATGAAATGAAAGTTTTTTGAAGGAACTAGTAACTTCATGAAAACAAGAAGCAAAACAATAGGCTACTTAGAAGTTTAATAAAGAACCATGGAAAGTGATAGCTAAAAGGACCTCTCCTGGAGTCAGAGCAAGCCTTAAAGACTACCCAAAACTGCCCTGGAAGGGATCCAAATTTAATTGCATCAGACTGTAAAGCAATTTGTACCTCTAGGCCATTGTCAAAGTCAGTAGACTGGTCAGCTAGCAATTAATAGAGGCTAACATTTAGATGATACCAGTAGAGACAGGCCAGCTAGAAACTTAATACAAGATCAGGGACAGAGAAAGGTAGGCTGGCTAAATCCACTGTCATCCCAAGAGAATGGTTTAGAGAGACTATGAACATGCTGATGGTAAATGAATCAGAGTGATTGTGCACATACCTTGAGAAGCAACATCAGAAGCTGTACACTGCAAGGAAAATATACTTCATGGAAACTGTCCAGAGGAGGGAGGGTGGGAGGGCAGGAGGAAGTACAGACCACAATAAGCCCTGAGGTGGGGAGGAGTATTCCTGAGTATTCAGAGTATTCAGGAGTATTCCGAGTTGTTACAATATGGTATCTTAAATGTCCAATTTTCAACAACAATTTGACTTTCAAAGAAACAGGAAAGTGTGACTCATCCACAGGTAAATAAAGCAAGTAAAAGAAGCTGCCTTTGAGAACAGTTTATAATTTCTATATCCTTATTATTATTCTCTATTGATGAGACATTGTCATCATACATTCCTTTACTTCTTTAAACATGGTTTCCTTTAGTTCTTTGAACTAAAATATTTACTTATATATTAAAATATTTATAGTTATTTGAACTAAAATATTTAGAATAGCTGCTTTGAATCCTTTATCTGTTAAATTTGACTATTATATACTTGCTCTCTTTTATTCTATCAACTTATTTTAAAAATATATTAATTAAAAAGTAATTACAACAATATATTATGGGACTTATTTCATATAGATGTAACATGTAAAATTCTAATAGCACTAAAGAGGGGAGGAGGAAATAGAGCTATATAGTAATAATATTTCTGTATTTATCTGGAAGTAAACGGTTCAACAATAATAGTTGGAAACGTCAATACAGCACTCTCAGTAAGGAAGAGAGCAACTAGACAGAACATCATCAAGGAAATAGAAGACTCCAACAAAACTAAAATCAAACTAGAGTTAACATATCTATGTTAACAACAGTAGAATACGCGGTTTTCTCAACTACATGAATGATCCTCTAAGATAGTCCAAATGTTAGGCCATAAAACAAGCCTCAATAAATTTAAAAGGATTCAAATCATATTCTCCCACCAGAATGCAATTATTAGGAATCAATAAAAGAAGGAAATTTGGGAAATTCACAAGTAAATGGAAATTGAACAACGCACTCCCCAATATCAGTAACTCAAAGAAGAAATCACAAAGAATAAAGAAAATGAGATTAATGAAAATGAAAAAATGTGCCCAAATTTATAAGATGCCAATTCAAGCCATACTTGCAGGGAAATTATAGCTTTATAATTTATGTCTATATGTTTTTAAAAAAGAAGAAAGATCTCAAATCACTAATCTAAGCTGGAAAAAGAGAAGCAAACTAAATCTAAAGGAAGTGGAATGAAAGAAATTATGAAGATTAGAGCATGAATTAGTAGAAAACAAGATGGGAAACAGTAGAAAACATCAAAAAAGCACAAAAGGTTGTTCTTTCACAATATCAACAAAATTGATAAAACTTTAGTTAGAATGAGTAAGTGTGTGTGTGAGAGAGAGAGAGAAGTCAAATTACTAAAACTAGGGATGAAAGGGGAACATCACTACCAATCATACAGAAAATAAAAGGATTATAAGGGAATATTATGAGCAACTAAATGCCAAAAATTACATAATTTAGGCGAAATCAATGTAAATTCCCAGAAAGACAGAAAGTACTGAAACTGTTAAGAAAAAATAGAAAATCTAAATATATCTATAACAAGTAATTAAATTGAGTTAGTAATTTCAAAACATCCATAAAGAAACGTTTAGACCCAGGTAGCTTTAGTTGTAAATTCTTCCAATGTTTAAAGATGAATTTTGTTTTTGGTGAAAATCCCTGACTTAATATCATACTTAATGTTGAAAGACTGAATGCTTTCCCCTTTTCTTGTCAGTAGCAAGATAAGAATGCTGTCTGCACCTCTTCTAATTCACCACTGCACTAGAGGTGCTAACCTGGGCAATTAGGCAAGAAAAAGAAATAAATGGCATCAGATTGGTAAAGAAGTAGAACTATCTTTATTCATAGATGACATGATCTTGGATATGAAAAATCCTAAGGAGTCTGCTAAAAACCTAAAATTAATAAATGAGTTAATCAAGGTTGCAGGATATAAGATCAGTGTACAATAATCAATTACATTTCTATATATTAGCAATGAACAATCCAAAAATGAAATGAAAACAATTCCATCAGATGAGATTGCATCAAGAGGAGATAAAGTACTTAGGAATAAATTTAACAAAAGTAGTGCCAAACTTATACTTTACAAAACTAGAAAACATTGCTAAAAACATTTAAAGAGGACCTAAATAAATGGAAAGACATCCCATATTCATGGATTAGAAGACTAAACACTGTTAAAAAGGTAATACTACCCTAAAGTGACCTACAGATTTAATACAATGCCTATCAGCATCCCAGCTTGTTTCTTTGTAGAAGTTAACAAGGTAATACAAAATTAATGTGGAAGTTCAAGTAAAACAATCTTGAAAAATAACAAAATTAGAGAACTAACACTTCCCATTTTCAAAACTGACTACAAAACTACAGTAATCAAGATAGTGCAATACTAGCATAAGAAAAGACATATAAGTCAGTAGAACAGAATTGAGAATCCAGAAACAAACTCTTACATTTGTGGCCAAATGATTTTCAAAAAATTGATGCCAGTACAATTTAATGGGGAAAGAATAGTCTTTTCAGTGAATGGTACTGGGACAACTGAACATCTGCATGGAAAAGAATGAACTTGGATTCCTATCACATACCATAAGATGGATTATAGTCCTGTAGGTAAGAGCTAAAATTATAAAACTTAATTAGGAAGTAGAAGTAAACCTTTGTGACTTTTGGTTAAGTAATCCACATCAAAAGCACAAGCAACACAAGAAAAAATAAAATAATTTTATCAAAATAAAAACTTTTGTGCTGCAAATAATATCATCAATAAATTAAAAATATAATGCACAGACTGGTTAAAAATTATAAAGCATATATATAAGAGAATCGTATCTAGAAAATATAAAGAACTCTTACAACTTAATAACTAAAAAAATTGTCAAAAGATCTCAATAGACATTTCTCTATAGAAGAGACATAAATAGCCAATAAGTACATGAAAAAGTGCATAATATCATTAACAGAGAAATGCAAATCAAACTATACCATTTCACAACCACTAGAATGGCTGTAAAATAATTTTAAAAACAATAACAGGTATTGGCAAAGATGTAAAGAATTTGGAGCATTCAAAATTCAGACATTGCTATTGGAAATATAAGTTCACTTTGGAAAATATTTTGGCAGTTCTTCAAAATGTTAAAAATAGGATTACCATAAAGTCCAGAAACTTTACTCCTGTGTATCAAAGAGGAATGAAAATAGAGGTCCACTCTAAAACTAGGAACAAATGTTCTTAGCAGCATTATTTATACTAGCCAGAAGGTGTAAATAACTTATATGTTCCTACACCTATGCAACCAAATGTTATTTGTCAATAAAAGCAATGAAATATGGATACGTGCTATAACATGGATGATCCTTGAAAACATTATGCTAGGTAAAGGAAACAAGTCACAAATGACCACATACAAATTATGTTATTCCATTTATTTGAAATGTCTAAAAGAAGACAGATTATAGAGCCAGATAATAGATTGGGAAATGCCTAGGGATGGTGCTGCAGCAGGTGGGGTGGGTGCAGAGTGACTGTTAATCGATACTGAACTTCATTTTGGGATGATGAAAAAGTTGTAACACTAGAGTATGAGATTGTGGCATGTTTGCACAACTTTGTTAATATATTAAAAACAATTATTTTTTCCATTGGATATAATTTCCTACTTTGTCAAAAATTAGTTGACCATATAGTTGTGGGTCCATTTCTGGGTTTTCTATTTTGTTCCATTGATCTGTTTTTGTGCCAGTGCTGTACCATCCTGATGACTACAGCTTTGTAATATAGCTTGTAATACAGATTGTAATATAGCAATCCAGAGTTGTGATACCACCAGCTTTGCTTTACTTTTTCAAGATTGCTTTGGCAATCGAGGTCCTTTGTGGTTCCATACACATTTTAGGTTTGTTCTAGCTCTGTGAAAAATTCTGGTATTATTTTGATAGGGATTATGTAGATTTTGGGCAGTAGTATAGACATTTGGATAATATTTCTCTTATGATCCACAAGCATGGAATATTTTTACATTTCTTTGTGTCTTCTTCAGTTTCTTTCATGAGTGTTCTATAGTTTTCAGCATACTCATCTTTTACCTCTTTGGTTAGGTTTATTCCTAAGTATCTTATGGGTTTTGGTGCAGTTGTAAATGGGATCAGTTCCTTGATTTCTCTCTCTGCTGCTTCATTATTGGTGTATAGAAATGCAACTGATACCTGTACATTGATTTTGTATCCTATGATTTACTGAATTCATGGATCAGTTCTAGCAGTTTTGTTGGAGTCTTTTGGATTTTCTATATAGAGCATCCTGTCATCTGTGAATAGTGAAAGTTTGACTTCCTCCTTTCCAATTTGGATGTCTTTTATTTCTTTTTGTTGTCTGATTGCCCATGCTGGAACTTCAAGTACTGTGTTAAATAACAATAGTAAGAGTGGACATCTCTGTCTTGTTCCTGACCACATAGGAAAAGCTCTCAGTTTTTCCCTATTGAGGATGGTATTATCTGTGGGTCTTTTGTATATGGCCTTTATGATGTTGAGGTATGTTCCCTCTCTGTACTTTTTTGAGGCTTTTTATCAAGAACAGATGCTGCACTTTGTCCAATACTTTTTTTCTGCATCGATATTACTCAGCCATAAAAAAGAATGAAATCTTGCCATTTTAAATGATGTGGATGGAGCTAGAGTGTATTATGCTAACCAAAATAAATCAGAGAAAGACACCATAGAATTTCACTCATATGTGGAACTTAAGAAACAAAACAGATGAACATAGGGGAAAGAAAAAAGAGAGAGAGAGAGAAACAAACCATAAGGGACTCTTAACTATAGAAAACAAACTGAGGGTTGCTGGAGGGGAGGTGGGTGGGGGATGGGCTAAATGGGTGATGGGTTTTAAGGAGGGCGCTTGTTTGTAATGAGCATTGGGTGTTTAACTTAAGTGATGAATCACTAAATTCTACTCCTGAAACTAATATTACACTATATGTTAACTAACTATAATTTAAATAAAAACTTGAAAAAAAATCCAATTGAATTGTACCTTTTATTTATTTATTTGAATTGTACCTTTTAAATGGGTGAGTTGTATGATACGTAAATTATATTCCAACAAAGCTGCTGCTGCTGCAAAAAAAGTCATGCTTCATTTTGTATTCTTGCTACCAAAGTGTATGTACTTGCCATTGCCCATTAAAAAATTTTTTTTCTTTTTAGAGAAAGAGAGAGTGCATGCGTGAGTGGGGGAGAGGGCCAGAGGGGAGAACAAGATGGGGGGGCGGAGAGAATCTCAAGCAGGCTCCATGCTCACTGCAGAGCCCGACGCAGGGTTCAATCCCATGACCCTGGGATAATGACCCAGGCTGAAATCAAAAGTCAGACGCTCAACTGACTGAGCCACCCAGGTGCCATGCCATTGCCCATTTTAATGTTAACCAATACACACTAAGAAATCTGCCAATTTGATAAACTAGAACGGTGGTTCAGCTGAGAGATAGTTTGCTCCCCTGTGGCCATTCAGCAATATCTGGAGACATTTTTGATTGTCACAACTGGGGTGGGGGAATGCTACCAGCCTCTAATAAGTAGAGGCCAAGGATTCTGCTAAATATCCTACAGTGCATAAGGCATCTCCCTACACCAAATAATTATCCACCCCAAAATGTCAGTAGTGTCAAGATTAAGAAACCCTGTACTAGAAATAGCATCTTATTTCAGTTTATACTCACTTGAATATTAGTAAGGGTAGTTTTTTTCCCCCACATGTTTACTAATGAGCTTTATTTTATAAATCATCTGTTCATATCATTAGTTCATATTTCTCATCAATTTGTATGAGTTCCTTTTAGTAGTAAGATATTAGCCATTTTATTTATTGAGTTTCTTTTTAAAATTTTTTAAAAACCTGAGTATAGTTGAGACACAATGTTACATTAGTTTCAGGTGTACAACATAATGATTCAATAAGGGTATACTGATGCTGTGCTTACCTCTAGTATAGCTACCATTTGTCACGATACAAATAGTATATTTTTCCAGTTTCCTTATAAATTTCGGTTAGGTTTGTAACCAATATGTTTATTTTTTATATGGCTATACATCATTTTTAATTATATCTAGTCTAGACAGTTCTTCCCTACCTGCTCACCCCTCCCCCAATAATTTCATTTTTATTAAATTCTTTTTTCTTAGAGTGTTACTTTTGCATATTTAACTTTTTAAATTTTTTTTTTTTACGTTTATTTATTTTTGAGACAGAGAGAGACAGAGCATGAACGGGGGAGGGGCAGAGAGAGAGGGAGACACAGAATCGGAAGCAGGCTCCAGGCTCCGAGCCATCAGCCCAGAGCCCGACGCGGGGCTCGAACTCACGGACCGCGAGATCGTGACCTGAGCTGAAGTCGGATGCTCAACCGACTGAGCCACCCAGGCGCCCCGCATATTTAACTTTTTTAATACATGTATAATTTATTGTAATGTGTATTATGAGATAAGGAATACTTTTTTTCTACATATCAATGTCTGATCTTCTTTTGAAGAAACATTTGGCTTACAGAGCATTTTTGAGGCTCAAGATAACCTTCATAAAATGAAGCTTTCCACAGGTTTATACAAGAGAGAGAATGTGCAGTTATTCCTTATCTTCCTTAACTATGAAATGCAATAACATTCTATAAGGTAGTTAGGTGTTTGTAACTCACCTAACTCAGGACAAAGCAGTAGTCATGTATATCACCATGTCAATCTTGCAGAATTATATAAAGAAATATCAACACTGGAAATGGAAATTATTTGCAGTTTGGGATTATTAATAAGTCTTTACTTAAATTAATTTTGATCCTATCAAAAAAATTGGAGTTGGAGAAAGTGATCCTGTGTGTATATTTGGTAAGAAGGAGGATATTTCTAATTAAGAAATTAAAAGGGGTTTTGAATTTATAACCTAATACAGAAATTTTATGAGTCTCTGATAATCAGTTCAATAAATGAATGGGAATAAGTATAGATATCTTCCTATTATTGTACAGATGGAGAATGAGTTAGATTCTGCTCGCTCTGAAATAGAACTCCTCAGGAGTCAGATGACAAATGAGAGAATCTCTATGCAGAATCTAGAAGCTTTGCTGGTGGCCAATCGAGACAAAGAATATCAGTCTCAGATAGCGCTTCAAGAAAAAGAATCTGAAATTCAGCTTCTCAAAGAACACCTTTGTTTGGCAGAAAGTAAAATGTGAGTTGGTTAGCAACATAATAGCATAAAGTCATATTTTAAATAATTTTTATACTTTATAGGGTAGTCGAATTTTAAAGCTGGAATTTAGACAATTTAGTGCCCATCTTCTGCCATCGGTTAAACTGAGGACCAGAAACATTGTGATTTGCCTAAGATTTATTATTCATTTCTATTATATATTTATCTAAATGCGTCTAAATTTAAATTTAACCATCTCTGTTGATTATTTCCAACAGAGCTTTGGATACAGTAGAATGTCTGACCTAAAATATTACCTTGTAGAAATATTATAACAAGTTCTTAGAAAAAAAATTAAGCACTTAGGAAACCAGAAGAATTTTTCTATTTATAGACCCCCCTGGTATTGTTACTTAGTCTTTAGACTTGTCACATAGTATTTCCTTACGTACCTGTAAGTATATACTGGGTACTTGGAAGAACTCCCACATTCATATAATACTGAAGACCTTGCTTAGAGTACTGATTTTAGCTTAAAATTTTTTAAAATTTATTTTTGAGAGAGAGAGACAGAGAGTGAGCAGGAGAGGGGCAGAGAGAGAGAGAGAGAGAGAGAGAGACATAGAATCTGAAGCAGGTTCCAGGCTCAGAGCCCAATGCGGGACTCAAACTCACGAACCGTGAGATCATGACCTGAGAGGAAGTCGGACCCTTATCAACTGAGCCACTCAGGCGCCCCTTGGCCTTTTTTTTTTTTTCCCCCAAGCATCCATATCACCATTAGCATCTTATTACAAGACTCTTAGCTGGAAGATTCAGTAGAAATGCCTGCCTATATAGTGAATGTTTTTATTACTAAACTTGGTGACCTCTCACAAAAACTGATGGGGACCCTCAGCCTCTATTCTTATGTCCCATCTATGACACTTTTTCATCCAGCCTCATCTGAGCATGGGACCTGGAAAAGATAGGAATCATGGTCTCAGTAATCAGTCACTCTGGAGCCCCTGACTGAGCAAAGGCTGCAAAGCCAGGGCCAGTTTCCTTGAGAAACTGTTGTCAGATTATGGCAGCTGTGAGTCACCACAGCTGGGATTCAACCGGTTCAGCAGGATCATTTTCTCAAGCTGGTTTGTGGAAATTGGCCTTAGTGAAATGTGCCCAAACCCCCACCTTCAGGGGTACATTCTGTTTTAGACTGGTTGATAAGTACTATCATTCAGAACTAGTAAGCATAATAAACATTAGTGTTCTTAGTCTCTAAAGTTTAGATTTTAGTAGTTAACATTGCAGTTCTGAAGGCAAGCAAAGAGGATAGAATGTTCTATGTAAGCAGCATTCATTGTTGTCATTGTCTTCCTTATGATAGTGTGCCTAATGACAGGGTTTTTGAGGCACTGTTTACCCCTAAAGAAAATCCTGCTAAATTGAAGAGATTTTATGTTTCTAACAGTTTGGATATCAAATTTCATTACAAATTGTGTAAATCAAATTTCATTATAAGTATATGTAAAGCACTTGGTTGATTTACTAAATATATATAATAGACTAAATTAATCATGGTGTTTTATTATTTGGTTATAGTACTACTTTACATATAATACCTTAAAGTACTTTAAAAATAGATAATATAGATAGATAATAGATAATATTATCCCATCTAAACATAGGGAAACTGAGACAGAGGTTTAACTAATTGGATGGGACTGACACAGCTTAAGCTTTTCAAGTAGGCTATTTTCATATTTATTACATTTAAAATTGGCATATTTTAGGTGAACTAATATATCCATAAAATCACAGTTTGGCTTGGTTCCAGCTGAGAAGCCATTGCCAATATGGTTTAATGCACTCCAGAAGTCCTTGCCGTATTTTAAGCTTAATCAGCTGTCACTCCTATGTTTTTTTACACAGGGCCATCCAGAGTAGAGATGTGGCCCAGTTCAGAAATGTTGTAACACAATTGGAAGCTGATTTAGACATTACCAAACGACAACTAGGGACAGAGCGCTTTGAAAGGTAAGTTTGTCTCTCTGCCGTGTTCAGTCTGGAAGGCACTTTTTAAGATAACAACACATTTTGATAATTTCATGATGGTTAGCTTTTAAAGTGTGAACTGAACTACAGTTTTATGAAACTATTAATAACATCACTGGATATAAAGTTTAAAAGCCCCTTATTTTGCTTTAGGGAGAGGGCCGTGCAGGAACTTCGCCGCCAGAATTACTCAAGTAATGCTTATCATTTGAATACTACCATGAAGCCAAATACAAAATGTCATTCACCAGAACGTGCTCACCATCGATCTCCTGACCGAGGCCTAGATCGATCGTTAGAAGAGTAAGTAATTTAAAGATCCTTTCTTTGGGTACCATATAGCAATACTTGAGGGAGTAAGGAAGCTCAAAAACAATCTATCATTAATAGTGCTATTTAAATACAATTACATAGGTAATATAGACATAATATATATACATAATAATATACATAGGTATATAGACATAAAAATAAAGTATTTTGATAATTTTATGTAAATTTGCTAAAATGAAAGATCTCCACTCTATCTAATGTTGACATAAATTATATTTTTAAATCTGATTTTCTTTTTGTTCTAAAACAAATTTTTTCATATACTTTCATTAATAAAATATTGGTTAATATAGCACCATAAAATACTTATGCTTTAGGAGAGTAGTTTATTTTTCAGAAGAGAATATTTTAGATATATTCCTATAAGTCACAAATTTTGTAAAAACATTTGTATTTTGATATAAATTCAAACTTATAAGAAGTTATAAAAAGAAAATAATGCAGAGAACAGCTATATACCTTTTACCCATACTCGTTGTTAAAATTTTACCCCTTTTACTTTTGATGTGTTTGAGGCAACACATTTGCTGTCTCACGTACTCACACTCTTGCATATATTCCTTCTCTCTCCATATATGCACACACACACACGCACAGTCACGCACACACGTTTTAAAAACATAAGCAATCTCTCCAGTTCCAAACCATCCTCTCAGGTGTTTTCCTTCCCTTTTTCCATTTTGTATGTGTATGTCCTTTCCTCTATAGTAAGGACCCTGGCTCAACATCAACATGTTTACTCAACAATATGCACATACTCATTTGCTCAATCCCAGAATGCATCTAAAATAGTTTCAAAATTTCTTCACCTGTGTCCCTACAACAAACAGACCAACTTAAAAGTTCAGGATCCATTTGTAATTCCTGTCTTCATACACTATTTTGCACAAATCTTAAGAGTATATAGTCAAATACTCAGTTGATAAATTACTTGGATTAACTTTTTTCCCCCTCTTTTCCTGTGATTATAGTATACAGTTGAAATAACATTAGATTCATTTATTTCACTTTGCTTTCGTTTTTTTCATTTTTTCCCCTTCCTAGTTTTTTCCTTGATTTAATTTTATGTTTGAATATGTAGACTAATAGGCTTTTAAAAGTCAAAACTCTGCAAATTCTGTATGCCTTCCATCCCATGTCCCCCATATTCCTTTATGGTCTTATGATAATGACATTCAGGTATATTTTTATTTTTCTTTTCATATGCAAAAGGTAGCATATTATATATGCTTCTTCACACTTTGCTTTTCTCTCTTTTAGAAGTCACTCCATATTAGTTCATAGTGATTTTCCTCATTCTTTTCTATAGCTGCATAGTATTCCTTTGTATGGATATACCATTATTATGCAAACCTTCTACATTTGGACATTTAGGTGGTTTTCAGCAATTTGAAATTACAAATAAAGCTGTAATGAATAATCTTATCCAAATGTATTTTCGTAATTGTGGAGGTGTATCTTCAGGATAAAATCCTAGAATCAGGATTTCTGGGTCAAGGGGTAAATGTGTTATGTATATAGTTTTCTTAAATAGTGCCAAATTCTCCTATATAGGGGTTGTACCATTTTGCACTCCCACTAGATATGGGTGAGAGTGCCTGTTTCCCCACAGCCTCACCAGCAGAGTATACTGTCAAGTTCTTGAATTTTTACCAGTATGGTGGGTAAGAAATGGTACTTAAGTGTAGTTTTAATTTGCATTTTTCTTTTTATGAGTGAATTTGAATATCTTTTCATATGTTTAAGGGCTGTTTTAATATCTCTTATTTTTGAATTATCTATTCCTTTGCCCATTTTTCTACTGGAATTTTTTTGTTAAAAATTTTTTTATAAATGTGAGAAATTAGCTCTTTATCAATGATAAATGTTGCAAATATTTTCTTCTACTTTGCCCTTTTTCTTTTGATTTTGCATATACTATTTTTCCCATGGAAAAATGTTTATTTTTATGTAATCAAATTTTTAAATGTATTTTAATGCATCCATATTTCTGTTTATAGTTAGAAAAATCTTTCCTTATACTCAGATAGATAATAGAGGAAATAATGTTTTACATACATATATATATATATATATATATATATATATATGGTTTTACTTTTTACATTTAGATTTATGATCCATTTAGAGCCTTTTTTTTTTTTACATGGTATGAAGAATGGATCTAATTTTACCTTTTTCCAAATGACCAACCAGTAGTCCTAAGAAAAGATTTTGCTCCAGTGGTTCAAGTTTCTTTTTAGACTTTCTCTTTTATTCCTTTGGGTCTATTTATGTTCCAGTCCCACACTACTTTAATTATAGAGCCTTTGTAATATTTTTAGTTTTGGGGGGGCTAGTCTGATGGTTTGCTAGTAAACTGACTCTCCAAGGAAGGCGAGGGAGAAGCCCTGACTTGTAGCATTTGACAGTTTCAGTAGTGTAAATATGCCCACTGTGGGGGCATTCTTTCTTTCTTTTATTGAAGTGCAGTTGACATACAATGTTAGAGTAGTGTCAGGTGTACAACATAGTGATTACACAATTCTATATGTTGCACAGTTTCAAGCAACCAAGCTGGTTTAACCACGAGCTCACAAAATTCCTGAATATTTACAATCAACTACGAGCCAGCTCCAGCATACCAAAGGGCTAGTGCTTGTAAGAGCTCTTCCTTTTAATTGTTGACCTATATTTTCTTGTGAGTTTATTTTCCATATGAAATTTGGGGTCAATTTATCTAGTTCCATTTAAAAAAAAACCTTGGGATTTTTATTAGAATCACATTAAACTTATAAATTAACATGTGGAGAAATGACATCTCAATAATGTTGAGATGTCCTAACCAAGAAGAGATATGTCTTTCCATTTGTTCAAACTCACTTTGTGTCATTCAAGAATGACTTGTAGTTTTCTTTATACAGGTTTTGAACACTTCTTGTTAAGTTTATTCCTAATTATTTTATCTTTAGATTTTTCCCTCATTCATTATATCTTCAAATATGCTGTTTTTACATGTAAATTTATCATCATGTTGCCTTGCTAAATTTTTTTATTGTTTCATTAAGTTTTGTCATTGATTTTTTAGAAAATTCCAAGTATATTATCATGTCATCTGCAAAAAGAGATCATTTTGTTTCTTCTTCTATTTTTATCTCTTGAATTGTATTCTCCAGTTCATTGCATTACCTAGTATCTTCAGAATAGTGATAAATGGTAGTGAAGAAAATGGGCATCTTTGTTTTGATTCTGACCTTAAGTGGGAATACGTCTAGGGTTTGTCAAATAAGTATAAGATGCTGGCTTTAAGATTGAGATGTAAATGTTTTATAATATCCACTCATTTTTATCTTCTCAAGATTATTTTAATTAGGAATAGGTGTTTTTTCAGCATCTATGGAGATATGGTTTTTCTCTTTAGAACTATTAATATGAGAATTATATTAAAATATTTTCAAATATTGAACCATCTTTGAATTTGTGGTATAAACCCTGCTTTGTTTTAGTATATTCTTAATGTTCACTAATATTTTATTTTAGATTTGTGTATTAATATTTATAAACAACATTGGTCTGAATTTTTTTCTTTGCCCTATCTTACCAAGTTTAGATATCAACGTTATCTTTGCTTCAGAAAAGGAATTGGAGAGTTTTTCATTTACTATGCCTTGAAACAATTTATGTAGTTTGTGATTATCTGATCTCTAAGGATTTGGTTCTTTCTGTTTTGTGGGGTATATACTTCCTTGATAAATTTTTTTTTGTTTTTTGTTTTTGGAACTTGTTTTAAACTTTCCCTATATTCTGTTTATTTAAAAATTATCCATTTCCTTTCAGTTTTTTAATTTATTGCACAGAAGGAACCAATGCTATATCTTATGAATTTAAAAATTTTCTCTGTATCAATAGTTATATGCCATTGTCATTTCTTAATTGTGTATGTGTGCTTCCCTCTCCTATTTCTTGGTTACTTTAGCCAGTGTTTTGTTTACTTTGTTCATTGCTTCAAAGAACCAGCATTTTGACTTACTGATTTATTTTTCTTTATCTTATTAATTTATGGTTTTGCTTATATTATTTTCTTCCTGTGCTTTTTATTTACTTTGTTGGATTTTTTCCTTAGTATTTTTAAGTTAGGAACTCATTTATTGCCATTCTTTCATTCTTATTGATGTAAATATTTAGGGCTATGAATTTTCCAGTGACCATTGCTTTAAATATATCCCATAGATTCTGATATGTAATATTTCGTTACCATTATTTTTCAGAAATTCTCTAATTTCTATTTGTATTTTCACTTTTATCCAAAAGTTATTTGACGGAAAATCTTTAACCTTCCAATAAGAAGGGCTTTTTGCGTTTGTGTTTCATTTTTTAATTTCTGGTGTTATTTTGTGATTAGAGTATTTTCTATAATATTTCTATTTTGTGTAACTACTGAGACTTTCTTTAAAAATTTTTTTAAAATATTTATTTTTGAGAGAGAGAGACACAAAGTGTGAGTGAGGAAGGGGCAGAGACAGAGGGAGACAGAATCCCAATCAGGCTTCAGGCTCTGAGCTGTCAGCACAGAGCCCAACACAGGGCCCGAACTTACCAACCGCGAGATCATAACCTCAGCCGAAGTCAGATGCTTAACTGACTGAGCCCCCCAGGCACCTCTATTGATATTTTCTTTGTACTTTACTACATGATAAATTTTTGTGGGTAGCTCATGTGCACTTGAAAAGATATATTCTTTCTTATCAAGGTATATATTTCTAGTATATATATATATATTTAAAAGATTTACCTTTTTTATTTTATTAGTTCTTCTGTTTTACTAAAAATCTTCAATTATTATTATATTTTTATTTCTTTTTGTATCTCCTATAAATTTTGTTTTATGTAGGTGGTGTACCACTTTATTTGTTGCATAGATATTATGAACATTATGTGTGTGCACTAATATCCTCATTGTGGGATGTGGATTTTATGAAGTGTACTTTTCTGATACATTTAATTTTTTGGATGTGGGAGGGGCTCGGTGTCTACCTTGTCTGGTATTAAGAGTTACAAGTACTTATTGCCTCCATCTGCCTGGCAAACCTTTGTCCATCTCTTTATTTTTAGCTTTTCTGAATCACTGCATTTTAGGTACCTCTCATGTTTATAGCATGGATTTAAGTTTTGCTTTATGGGCTGTTTTGAAATAATGGATGAGTTAAACTTTTTCACATTATTAATATGATTGAAATTTGGTATCAACTCTGTCATGTTATCTTATGATAACTTTGTTTATCATGTGACATTTATTGTATTTTTCAATTTGACTTTTCTTCTTTACTTTTTATAATTTCTTTTGATATTTAAGACGTTTGTACTTTATTATAGTAGTCTCCTTTCTATTCATAATTTTAATAGTGCCCTTAATTCCCTTTTTTCTTATTTAAGCTTTGCTGGTAGTTTGAATGATATACTTTGACTACCACCTATTATCTAGACAATAGTCAATGTACTTCATTTACTTTCCCTAACTACTGATCTCTCTCCTATCCCTATAGTTTTGCCTTTTCAGTGTTATCATATAAATAAAATCATGTATGTAGCTTCCAATGGCTTTTACTCAGAATCATATATTAGAGATTTATCCAGATTATTGTGTGGATCAGATGTTGTCGTATGTTCCTTTTAACTGCTGAGTTGTATTTCCTTGTATGTTTATGTCACAGTTTTGTTTGCTTTGTTACACTATTTTGAAATGACTACAGTCTCACACATAGTTGCAAAAATAGTACAGATAATCCTTCCTCCCAGCATCCCTAATGGCAATATTTTACAAACCAGGAAATTGATATTGGTACAATATAATTAATTAGTCCATAGGCCTTTTAGATTTCATTCATTTTTACATGCACTCATATGTATGTGTGTGCACGGTTTTTTTACACACCATACATCTACCACAATTACAAGCAACATACTGTACTATATTCTCTATCAGCACCAAGGAACTTGCTCCCTTATTATACCTTTTTATGGTCACAAGTCTCCCCTTCTCCGCCCTGACAAACACTAATTTGTTTTCTCTATCTTTAATTCTGTCATTTTGATAATGTTATATAAATGGAATTACACACAGTATGTAACTTTTTGAGATTGGATTTTTTTCATTTAGCACAATGCCCATGAGATCGATCCAAGTTGTTGTATTTATCAATAGTTCATTTCTTTTTATTGTTGAATATTATTCCATGATAGCGATGTACCACAGTTTGTGAAAGCTGAATGAAAAAAATACATTGTATATGTTTTCCTTCACAGACGCTGGGGAAAAAAACCTTAAGAATTGCCAAAGTAATGTTACAATACATTTTTTATACATGGGTGAAATCATTGAGTTAAAAATATTAATCTGCATAATTTTTTTCTCTTTCATAGGAATCTTTGCTATAGAGATTTCTGACATGCGAAAAGATTCTTCACATCCTTGGGAAAGGTCAAAGTTACAAACGTTTTTTTTTTTGCTATATGATTGCATTTATCTTTTGAATGCTTGACAATGTTAAATGTATTTATTAACTTTGTGCCTCTGAATCTGTGTTCTCATGTGCCATATCGCAGTGGTCCAAAATGATATATAGAAACAAAAATGCATATGGCTCTTTCTATCCATGCAATAATAGTGAGTGTAAAATCTGCTTACTTCACTATTGAACACTGTTATGTTAACTATCCGGAGTAAATAAAGAAGCTTATAAAAAAAGGGAAAAGTGTTTTTACAAAACTGATTTCCTTTCCTTTCTTGATATCTCAAATAATTGGTTGGTTAAATTTTTTCTTTGTGATTTATGCTTTCATGGCTGGTGAAGTTGTGCCAAAATAGGCACAGTTTACCAATACTGGCCTGGGACCCAATATTCCATTTTGGAACCAACCTGACATAAATTCCAGGCCATAATCTGATTTCAAAGCAGCAGATGGTAGGAGTGTGTCAGAGTTTTAAAATCCATAGTATTGTACCACTAATTAACATACATTTTCTGCAATTGTGTTTATCTCTACTATTTTTAGAAAGGTAGGTGATGCTATATTTGTCAAGAATGTAAGATTTTTAAAAAATGTGTGTTTTAATAAGTTTTCTTTAAAACATTAAAGTACTGCAATCAACTTAATTGCCATTTTATTTATTTTTTTATATTTTGCCTATGGCAGGTGTCTATAATGTAGAGTAATAAGTTTAATGATATTTTCCTATTTCTCCTAAAATCTCCTAAATCTCATCTTTTCTCTCCATAGGCTTTGGCTTAATGTTGATATTAAAGCCTGGACAGTACTGTATTTTACGTTTGATATAAGCTATTTGTATTCTTGCCATTTTAATAAAAAAACCCCTAAGTCCTATCATTAATAATAGTCTTATGAAGTAGACAATTTCTCATTTTATATAGCAACTATGCAGTATTACTGCAGTAGGATAGTGTCCTGATTTAGGTCTTGTCTAATAATTAGCACAGTGATATTTTACTATAAATTCATGCTACATATTCATTTTAGTTTGATTTTTGAAAACTTTGAGGTTTATTCATCTAGTTCAAGACAATCATTATAGATTGGTTTTAAAAATTGAATAATTTAAAATAAGATGCCCTTTTGGGGAGCGTGGGTGGCTTAGTCAGTTAAGCATCCCGCTCTCAACTTAAGCTGGGGTCATGATCTCACAGTTCATGGGTTTGAGCCCCACATCGGGTTCTTCTCTGGCAGTGCAGAGACTGCTTGGGATTCTCTCTCTCTCTCGCTCTCACTCTCTCTCTGCCTATCCCCCTCTCAAGTGTTCTGTCACTCTCTCAAAATAAACAAACTTAAAAAAAATAAGATGCCCTTTTATAAACGTTTTAGAGAATAATACATAAAAAGTTGTTCTTGCTAATATTAATATGCTGATAAATGTAAAAATTAATGTTTACCAGGTGATGCAATGACCTAAGCACTAGGTTACCACAACATTAATTTTAGTTTATGTACCTTCTAGAAAAGCTGACAAGGAGCTGAGTGTCACCTGTCATTTGCACTTAATATATGTTGTATGTGGAGGGCAGTATGTGGGGAGGGGAACATGAGAGAGTAGGAATGAAGTATGAGAGAAAATATTTTCATACTTGATTAGAAGTATACTATAGTTGACTTGTCCCATTAATTACAGAATATTTAAAGGAAAATTATATAGTGAATATAATGGGGTAAACGTTATCCAAAGTTTGGGAAACAGCAACTATATTCTTTGTTAAAACTCAAAGAAAGGATTTTTTCTTATGGTAATATTTTAAGAACACATATCATTTTAAATGAGATTCAAACCACTTGAGATAAGTACATAACAGCCAATTGATATGGTAGAGACTGTCTAAAGCAATAAAATACACAATGCAAAAACTTTACAGACATATTCTTTTCTTGATGATAAAGAAATCTGAAAAAGAGCTCTCAGCTTTGAAATGTCACTTTCAATACAAAACATCCGCTCTTGCTGAAGTAAGGGTGTTTTGAAAGAAGATTGTTAACGCTTTGAGTTAAATATCTCATAGGTGCTGGGTCTTAATGCCCCTAAACTAAGTTCCAGCAATGTCTCCCCCTTGCATTCTCTGCCCTTGTTTCCCCTGGTAGAGTGTCACCAGGTACCATGTCAGATTCCTGAGCCCTGAGCCCACATGCCACCTCAGGTCAGTCCCTTCTGCTCTCATTCCACATTCACTCAACTTAAATATTAATTGGTACTACACAATACTGATGAAAGAAATTAAAGAAGACATAAATAAGTGAAAAGACATCTCATAATCATAGATTAGAAGGCTTAATATTGTTAAGATGGCAATATTCTCCCAAACCATCTTCAGATTAAACATAATTCTTATCAAAATACCAATGGAGGGGTTTTTTTTTGCAGAAATGGAAAAGCCAATCCTAAAATTTATATGGAATTGCAAGGGACTCAGAATAGCCTAAATAATCTTGAAACAGAAGAACAAAGTTGGAGGATACACATTTTCTGGTTACAAAAAGTTACTACAAAGCTGCAGTAGTCAAAATAGTGTAGTACCAGCATAAGGATAGACATATGGATGAATGGAATAGAATTGAAAGTCCAGAAATAAACCCATACATTGATGTTTGACGAAGGTGCCAAGACCATTCAATGGAGAAAGAACAGTCTCTTCAGTAGTAATGTTGGGACAACTGGATAACCACAGGCAAAAGAATGAAGTTAGACCCTTACACACCACATGCAAAAATCAACTCAAAATGGATTATATATCTAAATCCAAGTGCTAAAACTATAAAACTCTTTGAGGAAAACATAGAGGCAAATCTTCACAAACTTGGAATTTGCAATGGTTTTTCACATATGACTTAAATGACAAGCAACAACATGAATAGATAAATTGGACTTCATCAGAATTAAAAATATTTGTGCATCAAAAGACACTATCAAGAAAGTGAAAGAGCGCACCTGGGTGGCTCAGTAGGTTAAGCATCCGACTTTGGCTCAGGTCATGATCTCACTGTTTGTGTATTCAAGTCCCGTGTCAGGCTCTGTGTTGACAACTCAGAGCTTGGAGCCTGCTTCAGATTCTGTGTCTCCCTCTCTCTCTGCCCCTCCCTGGCTAGTGCTCTCTTTCTCTCTCTCTCTGTCTCTGTCTCTAAAAAGTAAATAAACATTAAAAAAAAAAAAAAGAAAGTGAAAGATAACCCAAATAATAGGAAAAAATATTTGCAAATCATGTATCTGATAAGGGTGTTAGTATCCAGAAAAATAAACATTTTTTACAACCTAACAACAAAAAAAACTCAATTTAAAAATGGGCAAAGGACTTGAATAGGCATTTCTCCAAAGAAGGTAAAGTCAATATGTAGATGAAAAAAGATACTCAACCTCATTAGTAATTAGGAAAATGGAAATTAAAACTACAAAACAAATCACTTCACATGCACTATGATGGCTATATAGAAAAGATAGACAATAACCAATATCAGTTAGAATGTGGAGAAATTGAAACTCATTGCTGGTGGAAATATAAAGTGGTACAGCCACTGTGGAAAACAGTTTGGCAGTTCCTCAATAAATTCAACATAGAACTACCATATGACCGAGCAATTCAACTCCTAGGTATGTATCCAAAGAATTAAAAAAGTATTCAAACAAAAATTTGTGCATGAATATTCATAGCAGCTCTAATTCACAATTAGCAAAAGATGGAAACAACCCAAATGTCCAACTGATGAATGAATAAACAGAATGTGATGTATCCCTACAATAGAATATTACTCAGCCATAAATATGAATGAATTACTCATACATGGTACAACATGGATAGCCCTTGAAAACTAAGTAAAAGAATCCAGACATAAAACTACATATTTTAAGATTTCATTCATATGAAATATCCACAATAGGCAAATCCAGAGAGACAGCAGATTAGTGACTGTCAAAGGACAATGGGGAAGGACTGCTTTGTGGGTACAGGGTTTCTGTTTAAGGTGATAAACAAGTTTTAGAACAGATAATGGTAATGGTTGTACAACATTGTAAATGTACTTAATGCCACTGAATTGTACAATTTTAAATGGTTAAAATGGTAAATATTAAATGTATTTACCACAATAAAAAAGTCATTTCCTCAAGGTTTCTCTGACTCCTAACATTGGTCTAACTGGCTCAGATTCTCCTGTAAAAACATCCAACATTTCTCCTTTTCTCCTTTAACTGTCCTCTAAAGGACAGTTGTAATTAATTGTATAATTATTTGTCTATTATCTGTCTTTCCTTCTGTACTATAAGATACATCAAGGCAAGGGATGGTATCTACCTTCACCACTATATCTGCTAGGGTGTAGCACAATGTTTGACATATACTAGGTATTCTGTAAATTCTTCTGGAACAAATAAAGGAATGAATTATCCTCAATTCCTAGCAAGTCTGTCTCCTAAATATCTATGGAATAAATCTACTTTTCTCTCTTCTCACTGTAATTCAGACCACAATAAACTCTAAGTCTAGAATAATGGAACAGCTTCCTATTTAATCTCTCTTGTTTCAGTCATACTTCCATTTAATCCATTCTCCACACTGTCATCAAAGAAATAGTTTTAAAACACAAATACAATCACATTCCTCTCCACACATATACCCAATGAGTATCAGATTTGCCTTTAGACTAAAGTCCAAGCTCTTTAACATTGCCTTCATAGGTCTCTCTGATTTGGTTTTTCTTTTTTTAATCTCTTGAATGTCATATCTCACTCTTCCTACCCTACACTGATATATTACTCTGAATTACTTTCAGCACTTGGAACTGTTTATGCTTTTTTATCTCTTGACCTTTGCACATGCTCTTTCCTCTGCCTGGATTGCTCATTTTCTTTCTCTCCCATTTCCCCCCTCAGCCTGGAAAATTCTTGTTTGGCTTAACATTGTATCCACAGCACCTATCATAGTGCCTGGCACATAATATGTGCTTATCAAATAGTTGCTTTAAAAAATGAAAGTCTAACTGGATTTCTTGTCTAACTTCTATTTGTTATTAATTTTACTTATCCTTTGTGCTCCATTGCATTCTTATTGTGTGGTCTTCTTTGTATGTTATACCTGCTAAGACTGTGAGCTCCATGAAGGCAAGGAGAATAGTCTGATTTATTTATCATGGTACAGACTATGCTAGACTTATGGTGGCTTCCAGCTAATATATATTTCACTGAAAGAATATAGAGTATAGGTAGTTAAGATCATAGGTTCTAGAGCCGCACTGCTTGACTTTACATCATGTCTCCACTTACTAGCTGTGTACTTGGGTAAGTTAAACTTAAGCTCTCTAAACTTTATTTCCCTTATTTGTAAAAGATATGTTTATAATAGTACCCAACTTAAGATAGTTATCATGTGGATTAACTGAGATAATAATATATCTCGAGTCTTAATATGTCTCAGTATAATGTCAGACAATATAGTAGGTGGTCAGTAGTTGTTTTTATTATTTGTTGAATTAATAAAGAAATCTATAGGTTTGAGACTCAAGAGAGAAAACTTGGCTGGAGGAAAAGATTTGGTAGTTCTCAGCAGGTATGCAATATGAGATCAAACAAATGAAAAACAAGGTAGGGGAAACAAAAAGTAGTTCAGGAAGAGAAAGATTAACTATAGCTTACCAGATGGCTTAGTTGTAAATACTACTTCACAGTCATAACAATGTGAGCACTGAATATAAATCTCAGAAAAATTATAAAATTAATTAATGAGAGGATGAAGGAATGGGAAAGAAGCAACGTGTGATAAAAGGCTGAGAAGGAACTAAAGCTACATTTTCTTCTTTCATAGTGATAAGTCAATAGATATGCCTAAAACTGAAAAATCAAGAAATAGCAATATAAGTATGTTATTTAATGATGAGGATACCTAAACAATCAGCTAAAGAGGTAAAAATGATTGTTTTTTGGAGGGAGAAATGTAGAGGTGAGAATGAGGCTGGCTGAAGACTTAATAACCTTGAAGAACTGTTTGAATCTTTTATAATATTGATTAAAATCAAAACAAAAATGCATAAAGATGAACTTTTTCTATTCTTTTGGTTTATAAGAGAAGATGAAAGATGGGTCAATAGTTAGAAGGCTTTTGAAGTCTTCTCTAACCCCATCAGCTCTCAATTATTTTACCCTTCTCTGACATCCTACTAAAATGCTTACCTTTTTAGGCATGTATCATGTAATGCCTTGTATTACACATATTTGTGTTCATGTACTCGTTTTCTAACAGACTTTGGATATTTTGAGGTGAAAGAATATATTTTTACCCAATTATATCTTTATCCCCAGACTTCTCCTTCATACATACATGACAGGTAGTCTTTATATGTATGTTGAATGGATGAAAGTATATTTAACTGTGTCCCCACTTTATGTGTTTTTGCTTTGTTTCATCAGATATATTTGGACTCAGTTTTTAAGCTTTTTTCATCTCTCACCATACTGAAAATGTAAGTGGTTATTTATGAATGCTAAGATGATTAAAAGATCTCTAAATTTTGAACAAGATAACTGAATTTATTAGCATACTAAAACTAGTTTTCCAAAACAACCTACATTATTCTAATGTTCTAGAGAAATAAAGTACATTTATATCTTTTATAGCTTTACAGCACTCTATTTCATTATCTTCATGTACTTCATAAATGTTCTTTCCCTTACTTGTACACATTGGGGCCTATTTATGGTGTTCTCTGGTAATGAGAATATATACATTTTGTTCCTGTCCCTCAAAACATTTCCTTTGAGTCAAAACTCCAGTTCTTCCCTCTGTCTTCCTTTTAATGGCTTTATTGAGATATAATTCACATGCCTATAATTCACCTATTTAAAGTATTTAACTCAATGGTTTTTAGTATATTCACAGTTGTGCAACCATCACCACAGTCTAATTTTAATTTTTTTTAACGTTTATTTATTTTTGAGACAGACAGAGACAGAGCATGAACAGGGGAGGGTCAGAGAGAGAGGGAGACACAGAATCTGAAACAGGCTCCAGGCTCTGAGCGGTCAGCACAGAGCCCTACGCGGGGCTTGAACTCACGGACCGTGAGATCATGACCTGAGCCGAAGTCGGACGCTTAACCGACCAAGCCACCCAGGCGCCCCCACCACAGTCTAATTTTAGAACATTTTTGTCATTCCAAAAGAAAAAACATACCCATTAGCCACTCACCCTCCATTCCCCTCTACACACTCAACCCCTTACCTTAGGCAACCACTAATCATATTCTGTTTCTCTTCTTTGCCTATTCTGGCCATTTCACATAAAAGGAACCATACAACATGTGGTCTTTTGTGACTGGCTTCTTTAATGTAACATAATGTTTTCAAGGGGTTTCTATTTTATAACAGGTATTGGTACTTCATTTTATAGCTAAATTACATTGCATTATATGGATATACTGCATCTTATTTATCCATTTAGAGGCTGATGAGCATTTGGATTCTTTCCACCTTTTGGCTATTATGAATAACCATTTACATACAAGTCTTTGTATGGATATATCTTTTCTAAATGTACCTAGGAGTGAATTTCCTGGGTCATATAGTAATATTTTTAGGAACTTCCAGTGTGTTTTCCAAACAGCAAATTGACTTGCATTCCTTGTTGAAAATAAGCTGGCCATAAATATGAGTATTTTTGGACTCTCAGTTCTGTTCTATTGACCTACGTGTCTCTGTTTACGCCAGTACCAGTCTGTCTTGATTACTACAACTTCGTAGTAAATTTTGAAACCAGGAAGTATGGTTTCCTTCAACTTTGTTTTTATTTTTCAATATAAATAATAAAACATTTAGCTACTCTGAGTGGCTTGCATTTCTGTATGAATTTAGGATCCATTTGTCAACGTCTACAAAAAGGCAGCTGGTTTTGATCGGAAGTGCACTGAATCTATTCAGACTAATTCAGGGAATATAGCCTTCCTAACAATATTGAGTCTTCTGACCCATGAATGTGTGATATGGGATATGTTTTCATTTATTTAGGTCTTTTTTTATTTCTTTAGATAATGTTTTATAGTTTTCATTGCATCTCTTTTGATAAATTTATTTCAAAGTGTTTTATTCTTTTATATGCTATTGTTCAGTTATTTTTAAATCTTATTTTCATATTATTTATTGCTATTCTATAGAAATATAACTGATATTTATATAATGATCTTAAATCCTGCAACCTTGCTGAACTTTTGATCTAATATGTTTTTAGTGCACTCCTTAGGACTTTCTGGATATAATATCATGTCATCTGCAAATAGAGTTTTACTTCTTCCTTTTCAATATGGAAGTTTTTTGTTTGTTTGTTTTATTTGTTTTGTTTTTTTTGTTAGTCTGTTTCCCTGGTTAGAATCTTCAGTAAAATGTTGAATACAAGTGATGAGAGAAGATATCCTTGTTTTGTTCCGGATTTAAGAGTAACAGTATGTAGTCACAGTAAGTGTTGTTAGCTGTGGGTTTGTCATAAGTGCCCTTTGTCACATTGAGGAAGTTCCCTTTTATTCCTATTTTGCTCCTTTTTTTTTTCATGAAAAAGTGTCCTTTTACTTTTACTTTCATTCTATCTTTGAATCTAAAATGTATATTTTGTAGACAACATATAGTTGGATCTTGTTTCCACCCCCCCACCCCCTGGCCTGGTCTATCACTGCCTTTTGATTAGATTGTTTAACATTCACATTTAATGTTATTATTGGTATGGTTAGATTTACCTCTACTGCTTAACATTTTGTTTTCTATATATCTCATGTCTTCTTTTTCTGTTGCCATTTTAGTGTCTTCTTTTGTATTAAGTGAATATTTTCTAATATAACATTTTAATTGATGTAGTGACTTTTTAGCCCTAATTTTGAGTTATTTCCTTAGTGATTGTTCTATACATTATAATGTAGATCTTAACTTATTGGAAACTACTTCATATTTTTATTAACTTAATTACAATGATATATGAAAATGTTACTCCTATATAGCTCTATTCTCTCCCTTTTTGTCTGTATGTGTGTATATAAATAAGTATAAGATATATATTTTATTTATTTATAAAATGCAATATTACACTGTTATAGGTACTTCATGTAATTTTATAGTTTTTAAAAAGCTTAGAGAAGAAAAGAGAGAATAAGTATACAGAGAGAGTTAAAAAATATATTTGCCTTCTTATTTGCCATTTTTAGTTCTTCATTTCTTCTTGTGAATTCAAATTACCAAACTGGTTTTATTTCCTTATGCCAATATAGTTCTGTTACCACAAATCCCCCTTGTGATGTTGCTGTCAAATGAATTACATTTCTATATAGGCCCATTAGTATAATTATATACATATTGTTTTATATAATTGTTCATAAAAATTATTTATTTTTAAAATTGTGATAAAATACAGATAACAATATTTAATGTCTTACCCATTTTAAATGTACAGTTCAGTGGTATTAAATACTTTCATATTGTTGTGCAGCCATAACTATCATCTTCAGAACTCTTCATTTTGTAAAACTGAAACTCTGTGCACATTAAACAATAATTCTCCATTCCCCCTTTCTCCAGCCCTTGATGACTACCATTAAACTTTTTGTCTCTCTGAATTTGATTACCCTAGATACTTTTTATAAGCTGAATTATGCAATATTCGTCCCTTTGTACCTGGCTTATTTACTTAGCATAATGTCCTGAAGATTCATCTATGTTGTAGTCTGTGTCAGAATTTTCTTCTTTTTAAGGTTGGATAATAGTCCATTGTATGTATATACCAAATTTTGTTTATCCATTTATCCATTGATGGATGTTTGCATTGCTTCTGTCTTTCGGCTGTTGGGAATAATGCTGCTATGAACATGTGTGTACAAATATCTCTTTGAAACCCTCCTTTCAAGTCTTTTGTGAACATACATAAAAGTGGAATTACTAGATCATATGATATTCTACTTTCAATTTATTGAGGAGCTGCCATAATGCTTTCTCTAGCTGCTGAACTATCTTATATTCCCCCCCAAAGCAAAAGGTTCCAATTTCTTTATGTCCTTACCAACACTTGTTATATTCTGGGGTTAACTGGAATGTCTTTATTTCACTTCTATTTCTGAGAGATAGTTTTGCTGGATATAGAAATCTTGAATGACAAGTTATTTTGCCTGGCATTTTGCATGTCATCCTACTGCTTTCTGGCCTGTATTGTTTCTCATGATAAATCAGCTGTCAGTCTTTTGGAATTCTCTTAGAATAGTTGAGAAGTCAGCTGTTAATCTTATTAAGGTACATACTGAGTGGTTTTTCTCTTGCTCCTTTCAAATTTTTTGTTTTGTTTTGTTTTTAGTTTCAACATCTTGAGTATGATATGTCTGGGTATTGATATTTTTGTGTTTATCCTACTTGCAGTTTGTTGTGCTTGTTAGATGTGTAGGTTAATGTTATGTCAAATTTGTGACTTTTCAGCCATTATTTCTGGAGGTATATTTCCTGCTTCTTTCTCTCCTGTTCTCTGTATTCCCAGTACATGTATATTACTGAGTTTAATAGTGTCTTACATTTCTCTGAGGCTCTGTTCATTTTTCTTCATTTTTTTTTCTTTTTGGCCTTCAGATTGCATATCCAAATTCATGGATGATAGTTTGTAATTTCTTTGGAATGTGGTTAGAGAGTGCATCTTTATTACTTTTAGTTGAGGTGGGCAGATATTTCATTTTGGTTTTGATTTGCATTCCCTCATGATTAGTGATGTTGAGCACCTTTTTATGCAGCTATTGGCCATGTGTATGCCTTCTTTGGTAAAATATCTATTCAGATCCTCTGCCCATATTGTATTTGGGCAGGTTGCCTTTTTCCATTTGGTAGGTTGCCTTTTTATTCTGTTAAAGGTTTCCTTTTCTGTGCAGAAGCTTTTTGTGTTTTAAATTTTTGTTGCTATACATAGAGTAAATTTTATAGCTTATATCTGTACATTTAGTAAAATGAAGACCAAATTTCATAAACAAGAAAAAGTGAAATTTATAAATATCTCATTTTTGTCCCTCAGGAAATTAAGAATTATTATTTTATGTTTATTTCACTTTTTGAGGTAATGTTAATTATGTGTATTGTAACACTGAGATGGTATCTATTTAGGTATGACAAATATGGTGTCCTGTTTTAATGATTTAAGGAAAAAAATCCATCTTCTGGTTGCTACCTACTTAAATGTATTTTGTTGAGCTATATTTAAACCAGTTTTATCTCAGTATAATACACACACTATAGTAATTATTAATGCATTTGCATCATCCCTTAGGCTATAGCATCCTACATAATAGAGATACTATTTTGCAGTATTCTGAAACAAAAGTCTACCAACACTTCAATGTGATAGAGATGTCTCCTGGGGTGCCTGGGTGGCTCAGTCGTTGTGTATCTGACTTTGGCTCAGGTCATGATCTCACTGCTCATGAATTCAGGCCCTGCATCGGGCTCTGTGCTGACAGTTCAGAGCCTGGAGCTTCCTTTGGATTCCATGTCTCTGTCTCTCTCTGTCCCTTCCCTGCTCATGCTTGCTTGCTCCTTCTCTCTCTCTCTCTCTGTCTCAAAAATAAACATTAAAAAAAAGAAATATCTTCTGCTTCCTCAGTTTTCTTAAAAGGCCATGGAATCTCAAGAATTGTTATTAAAGGATGAGTTTCTTTAATGATTTCCATCAAAGTCAAGATAATTTGGAGTAAGCCTAGTGCAAGGACAGCTAATTAACTTCATCTGTGACTATCTGTGCTTCAAGATAATGACCTCTAGACAAATAGGCCTACAGTTTGCTTTACTTCTGATGACAGTAATGGAGAGAATCAAGAACATGTCTCATGGTTATCTTGTTTCTGCTATTTTCAAAGGAAAATGTTTTTTTTGTAGGTATAATTGACATGACATTATATTAGTTTCAGGTATACATTATGATTTGATATTTGTATATATTGCAAAGGAAAATGTCTGTTTTTAAGTATAAGCTTAATTTGGTATTAATTTTGTATAGCTCTTCCTATTTTTCTTTCACTGGACACTGCAACACTTTTCACCAATTTAGTCTTATGCACCAGTGGCTTTAATTTAATAGATGTCCAATAAATATTTGTTGAATGAGCACATGAGTGAAACCTATTTTTTTTACATTTATCGGGGAAAGGGTTTCTCTCAGTACTTTTCCGTAACTCCAGGAACTCACTGAAATTGCACTCCAGTGCATGCAGTCTTAACATGTTTCCCATACATGTGCCAAATGGCTGGTAAAGTACATGCCTATCCATTGGCAATATAGACTCTGCTCTACAGAAGGATTCTCTTCAATTGCATTTACATTTTTGAAACATGGCCACTTATCTCCACTTTCTAAACATTTCTAACTAAACAAAACATAGCTTTAGTGAGTCTATGTAATGATTTCCATAATCATTTCTTCAGAAAGAAGCAGACAGCAGATCTTTGCAAAAGTGAGTGAAAGGCAAACTGAAGAAGGTGATCACAAGCAAGAAACAATTCAAGAAAACTTCCTCAGCATCCTGGAGTTGTTAAAATTTGGTAATGAAGTTAACCCATGATGAAAAAATGTGAATATTTTCAGGACTTGTATTTTGAAGAAGGCAATTAATTCTGGATTTTGTAGGCATTAATGTGAGGCCTGATTACCTCTTTTAGAGGAAAGCCATATTGAATGCCTTAAAGAAAAACGCCACTTAGTAACAACCACACAGACTGGTAAAAACTTTTTATAATAGGTGATTGAAAGTTCTGGGTTTATGTATAAACCCACATAAATGTATATGTATATATAATATGTCCACATAAACCCAGAACTTTCAATTTCCTATTGCAAAAGTTTTCTGTGTTAAAAGTTCTAAACTATATTTGTGATCAGAATTTTACACTTGCTCTAGAAAAAGGGGAAGAGCTTTTTTGTCTTCAATTTTGTACCTTGATTGAATTATAGCTACTGCTGTAACTGATCTGCTATTGCATCCCCAGTGTGACATCTTTCAGGTCCCTCTGCTTATCTACAAACCTCAGTTATTTGTGAAATTTGAGTTCAGAGACAAGGATTTTTAGCAAGTAGATGAAAAGATAAATGACTTCAGATTTTCAACAAGCTCCCATCTAACAATAGGTTAACTTTCAAAGGTTTTGAAACAAACATCTTCACTGGGGTAAGTGGGTAATTTGTACATGAAATAATAGAATAGTATCTCCCTTTATAGCAATGAATGGCAGGTTTATATAGGGTAGTTCTTGATGAGACAGAATGAATAAAAATCATCTATTTGAGGAGTTTCCAGAGATCATCAAAACCAAACAAGGCAGACTATTGTCCCTCTGGGTGCTTCTTGCATTATCTTCTTGTGTATTAATGCTCATTGTTTTAAAGCTATCTGGGGCAAAATAAAACAGACATCTCTGAATTCTACAATGGGAAGTAGGAATTTTTCTTTTTCTGGCAAACAATGCCTTTGTGACCATGATCTCATAGGATCACAGACCTGACATCTGATATGCCAGATATTTTTGCTTCCTTTCCTTATGTTCATGTTTTGTATCTTAAATTCCTCAAAGGTGACCTTGAGAAAAAGTCACCCATAGGGATGAGAGAAATATTTGATCTCAGTTTTCTGTGTTTTATTATTAGAAAAATTTAATCATGAATACTAATAATAATAGTACTTAGCAATACTTCACAGAAGGTACTTTTTATTGTTAAGTATTACAACCATACAGAAAAGTACACAATACAAAAGTTTAGTGAACTAAATTGTCACAGATACCCATAGAACTACTGGGTGAAGATATGGAGCACATCAAGTATCTCAGCACTTATCTTGGCACCCCATCTCAATCACTATTCTTGTCTTCCCAAATAACCAGTATTCTGATTATTTTCTCCTTCTTCCTCTTCTTCTTCTCCTCCTCCTCCTCCCTCTCCTCCTCCTCCTCCTTCCTCCTCTTCCTCTTCTTCTTCTCCTTCCTCTCCTTCTTCTTCCTTTTCTCCTTCTCTTCCTCCTCCTCCTCCTCCTCCTCCTCCTCCTTCTTTCCTCTTTCTTCATTCTTCTTTCATCTATAGGTTTATTATAGGTTTATTTTGTATGGCATAATTTGTAGTCTTTGCCCCCTCAACACTGTTTTTTCTTTTTAAATTTATTTATTTATTTTTAAATTTACATCCAAAGTTAGTTAGCATATAGTGCAACAATGATTTCAAGAGTAGATTCCTTAATGCCCTTTACCCATTTAGCTCATCCCCCCTCCCACAAACCCTCCAGCAACCCTCTTTTGTTGTCTTTATTTAAGAGTGTCTTATGTTTTCTCCCCTTCCATGTTTTTATATTATTTTTGCTTCCTTTCTTTATGTTCATGTTTTATATCTTAAATTCCTCATATGAGTGAAGTCATATGAAATTTGCCTTTCTCTGACTGACTAGTTTTGCTTAGCATAATACCCTCTAGTTCCATCCACGTAGTTGCAAATGGCAAGATTTCATTCTTTTTGGTGGCCAAGTAATACTCCACTGTATGTATGTGTGTATATATATATATATATATATATATATATATATATACACACACACATATATATGTGTATATATACACATATATATACCACATCGTCTTTATCCATTCATCCGTTGATGGACATTTGGGCTCTTTCCTTACTTGGGCTATTGTTGATAGTGCTGCTGTAAACATTGGGGTGCACGTGTCCCTTTGAAACAGCACACCTGTATCCCTTGGATAAATACCTAGTAGTGCAGTTGCTGGGCTGTAGGGTAGTTCTATTTTTAGTTTTTTGAGGAACCTCCATACTGTTTTCCAGAGTGGCTGCCCCAGCTTGCATTACCACTAGCAGTGCAAAAGAGATTCTCTTTTTCCACATCCTCCCAACATCTGTTGTTGCCTGAGTTGTTAATGTTAGCCATTCTGACTGGTGTGAGGTGGCATCTCAATGTGGTTTGATTTGTATTTTCCTGATGATGAGTGATGTTGAGCATTTTATCATGTGTTGGCTGGCCATCTGGATGCCTTTTTTGGAGAAGTGTTTGTTCATGTCCTTTGCCCATTTCTTCACTGGATTATTTGTTTTGGAGGCATTGAATTTCATAAGTTCTTTATAGATTTTGGATACTAACCCTTTATCTGATATGTCGTTTGCAAATATCTTCTCCCATTCCGTCAGTTGCCTTTTAGTTTTGCTGATTGTTTCCTTTGCTGTGCAGAAGCTTTTCATTTTGATGAGATCCCAATAGTTCATTTTTGCTTTTGTTTTCCTTGCCTCTGGAGACATGTTGGGTAAGAAGTTGCTGCGGTCAAGGTCAAAGAGGTTTTTGCCTGCTTTCTCCTCGAGGATTTTGATGGCTTCCTGTCTTACATTGAGGTCTTTCATCCATTTTGAGTTTATTTTTGTGTATGGTGTAAGAAAGTGGCCCAGGTTCATTGTTCTGCATATCGCTGTCCAGTTTTCCCAGCACCACTTGCTGAAGAGACTATCTTTATTCCACTGGATATTTTTTCCTGCTTTGTCAAAGATTAGTTGGCCATATGTTTGTGGGTCCATTTCTGGGTTCTCTACTCTGTTCCATTGATCTGAGTGTCTGTTTTTGTGCCTGTACCATACTGTCTTGATGATTACAGCTTTGTAATACAGCTTGAAGTCCGGGATTGTGATGCCTCCAGTTTGGTTTTCTTTTTCAGGATTTCTTTGACTATTCGAGATCCTTTCTGGTTCCATACAAATTTTAGGATTTTTGTTCTAGCTCTGTGAACAATGCTGGGGCTATTTTGATAGGTATTGCATTGAATATGTAGATTGCTTTGGGTGGTATTGAAATTTTAAAATACTTGTTCTTCCTATCCAGGAGCATGGAATATTTTTCCATTTTTTTTGTGTCTTCTTCAATTTCTTTCATAAGCTTTCTATATTTTTCATGTGTAGATTATTCATCTCTTTGGTTAGGTTTATTCCTAGATATTTTATGGATTTTGGTGCAATTGTAAATGGTATCAATTCCTTGATTTCTCTTTCTGTTGCTTCATTATTGTTGTATAGGAATGCAACCGAAATCTGTACATTGATTTTATATCCTGTGACTTTGCTGAATTCAAGGATCAATTTTAGCAGTTTTTTGGTGGAATCTTTTGGGTTTTCCATAGAGTGTCATGTCATCTGTGAAGAGTGAAAGTTTGACTTCCTCCTGGCTGATTTGGATACCTTTTATTCCTTTGTGTTGTCAGATTGCTGAAGCTAAGACTTCCAATACTATGTTAGATAACAGTGGCAAGAGTGGTCATCCCTGACCTGTTCCTGACTTGAAGGGGAAAGGTATCAGTTTTTCCCCATTGAGGATGATATTAGCAGTGAGTCTTTCATGTATGGCTTTTATGATCTCGAGGTATGCTCCTTCTATCCCTACTTTTTTGAGGGTTTTTATCAAGAAAGGATGCTGTACTTTGTCAAATGCTTTCGCTGCATCTATTGAGAGGATTGTGTGGCTCTTGTCCTTTTTTTTATTGATGTGATATATCACATTTATTGTTTTGTGGATATTGAATGAGCCAGGCATCCCAGTTATAAATCCTACTTGGTCATGGTGAATAATTCTTGTAATGTATTGTTGGATCCAGTTGGCTAGTATCTTGTTGAGGATTTTTGCATCCATGTTCATCAGGGAAATTGGTCTGTAGTTCTCCTTTTTAGTGGGTTTTTGTCTGGTTTTGGAATCAAGATAATGCTGGCTTCATAGAATGAGTTTTGACGTTTTCCTTCCATTTCTATTTTTTGGAACAGCTTCAAAAGAATAAGTGTTAATTCTTCTTTAAATGTTTGGTAGAATTCCCCTGGAAAGCCATCTGGCCCTGGACTCTTGTTTTTGGAGGGATTTTTGATCGAATTAGTATTCGATTTCTTTACTGGTTATGGGCCTGTTAAAATTTTCTATTTCTTCCTGTTTCAATTTTGGTAGTTTATATGTTTCTAGGAATTTGTCCATTTCTTCCAGATTGCCCATTTTATTGGCGTATAATTGCTCATAATATTCTCTTATTATTGTTTGTATTTCTGCTGTGTTGGTTGTGATCTCTTCTCTTTCATTCTTGAGTTTATTTATTTGGGTCCTTTCCTTTTTCTTTTTGAATAAAACTGGCTAGGGGGTTATCAATTTTGTGAATTCTTTCAAAGAACCAGCTGCTGGTTTCATTGATCTCTTCTACTGTTTCTTGTTTTTTGTGGTTTTTTTTTTTTTTTTTTGGTTTAGATAGCGTTGATTTCTGCTCTAATCTTTTTTATTTCCTTTCTTCTGCTGGTTTGGGGTTTTATTTGCTGCTCTTTCCAGCTCTTAAGGTGTAATGTTAGGGTGTGTATCTGAGACCTTTCTTCCTTCTTTAGGAAGGCCTGGATTGCTATATATTTTCTTCTTATGACCACCTTTGTTGTGTCCCAGAGGTTTTGGGTTGTTATGTTATCATTTTCATTGGCTTCTATGTACTTTTTAATTTCCTCTTTAACTTCTTGGTTAGCCCATTCATTCTTTAGTAGGATATTCTTCAGTCTCCAAGTATTTGCTATCTTTCCAAATTTTTTCTAGTGGTTGATTTTGAGTTTCTGGTGGTCTGAAAATATGCACAGTATGATCCTAATCTTTTTGTACTTGTTGAGGGCTGATATGTGTTCCAATATGTGATCTATTCTGGAGAAAATTCCATGTACACTTGAGAAGAATTTGTATTTCGCTAGTTTAGGATGAAATATTGTGAATATATCTGTTAAGTCCATCCGGTCCAGTGTGTCATTCAAAGCCATTGTTTCCTTGTTGATTTCCTGTTTAGATGATCTGTCCATTGTTGTAAGTGGGATGTTGAAGTCCCCGACTATGTATTATTATCAATGAGTTTCTTTATGTTTGTGATTAATTGGTTTATATATTTGGGTGTTTCACATTTGGAGCATAAATGTTTACAATTGGTAGATCTTCTTGGTGGATAGACCCCTTAATTATGATATAATGCCCTTCTTCATCTCTTGTTATAATTTTTTAAAAATCTAGATTGTCTGATATCAGTATGGCCACTCCAGCTTTCTTTTGTTGACCATTAGCATGATAGATGGTTCTCCATCCCCTTACTTTCAATCTGAAGGTGCCTTTAGGTCTAAAATGGGTCTCTTGTAAATAGCATATAGATGGATCTTGTTTTTTTTTTTTATCAATTCTGTTACCCTGTGTCTTTTGATTGGAGCATTTAGTCCATTGACATTCAGAGTGAGTACTGAAAGATATGAATTTATTGCCATTATGTTGCCTGTAGCGTTGGAGTTTCTGGTGGTGTTCTCTGGTCCTTTCTAGTCTTTGTTGCTTTTGGTCTTTTTTTTTTTTTCATCTTTTCTCTCCTCAGAGAGTCCTCCTTAAAATTTCTTGCAGGGGTGGTTTAGTGGTCATGAACTCCTTTAATTTTTGTTTGGGAAACTTTATGTCTCCTTCTATTTTGAATGACAGCCTTGCTGGAGAAAGAATTCTTGGTTGAATATTTTTCTGATTCAGCACATTGAATGTATCCTGCCACTCCTTTCTAGCCTGCTAGATTTCTATGGATAGGTCTACTGCAAACCTGATATATCTTCCCTTGTAGGTTAAGGGCTTTTTTTCCCTTGCTGCTTTCATGATTCTTTCCTTGCCTGAGTATTTTGTGAATTTGAATATAATATGCCTTGTTGGTGGTGCCTGGTTGGTTTTGTTGAGTCTACAGGGATTTCTCTGTGCTTTCTGGATTTTGATGTCTGTGTCTTTCCCCAGGTTGGGAGTATTTTCTGCTATGATTTGCTCACATAAATGGTCTACCCCTTTTTCTCTCTCTTCATCTTCTGGGACCCCTATGATTCTGATGTTATTCCTTTTTAATGAATCATGAGTTCTCTAATTCTTATATTGTGTTCTTTTGCCTTTGTCTCCCTCTTTTTTTTTTCTGCTTCATATTCTCCATAAGTTTGTCCTCTCTATCGCTGATACACTGCTCTGCTTCATTCATACTTGCCGCCATGGCATCCATTCGAGATTTCAGCTCAGTTATAGCATTTTTTATTTCATCCCTACTTGCTTTTACCTCTTTTACCTTGTAGGAAGGGATTCTAATCAATTTTAAACCCCAGCTAGTATTCTTATTATAGTGATTCTAAATTCTGGGTCAGACATCTTGCCCATATCTGTGTTGATTAAGTCCCTGTCATTACTTCCTGTTCTTTCTTTTGTGGTGAATTCCTTCATTTTGTCATTTTGAAGGAAGAAAAGGAATTAATAAAGTAAAGAAAAATAAAAATTAATATTAAGAAATTAAAGGAGCACCTGGTTGGCTTAGTCAGTTGAGTGTCTGGCTTCAACTCAGGTCATGATCTCGCAGTTCGTGGGTTTGAGCCCCATGTTGAGCACTGTGCTAACAGCTCAGAGCCTGGAGCCTTCTTTAAATTCTGTGTGAATTTGCCCCTCTCTGCTCGGGTTCTGCCCCTCCCCGCTCAGGTTCTGTGTCTCTGTCCCTCAAAAATAAATAAACAAAAAATTTTTTAAAAATTAAAAACAACAGAAAAAAATTAAATAAAGGATGCTAGATCCTAGTTGTGTTTTGAACTGGTTATCAAAAGAAACTTGATAGATTAGAGAAAAAAGAGAAAGATAAGAAAAGAAAAAAGGAAAAAAAGAAAAAAAGGGAAAATGTTTGAAAATTTGAAAAAATGAATAGAATAGAATGAAATGATGGAAGTAAAATAGAATTTTAAAATATTTACAAAAAGGTAAAAAATATAGTAGAAAAAAGTAAAGAAAAATCTTTTTAATAACAATGGAACATAAAAATAAATTTTTTTCCTTTCTGTATTCAAGAATAAGAAAAAAAAGAAAAAAGAATTGAATAGATAGACCAGTGAATAAAATGAAATATGATTGGAATTATATCCAGATTCCCCTGAAGTCAAACTGTGAAGCACTTTACAGTTTTGTAAACTAAGCAGGTGGAGAGACTTGTGGTTTTCTCAAGAGCGCAGTTGGCCCAGTTGGGTGGGGCTTAGTGTAATGGCTCTGTCCTCCACTAGATGGCGCTGCTTAGCTTACTGGGGTGGATTGTTGTGGCGCATGTAGGTGTGTATGCATATGCACGGGAGGGGTGAAAATGGCATCACCCAGCTACCTAGTCTCTAGTAGCAGAACTCTGTGCTCTCCTCAACTGACAATCTAGCACTCCTTTGTCTCCAGCTTCTGTCCACTCCCTGCCTCTACACTGTCTGTGACCACTCTGTCAGGCTGCCAGGCAGCACCTCCCTCCTCAGTTTTATCTCAGATGGGGCAGTGTTTCCCAATCCCTCACTTTTGAGGGACTTTGGCTTTGACTTGTTCTGACCCTTTGAGGGAGGGTCTTGCTCAGCAATGGCCGGGTACCTGCCCACCTCCAAGAATGTTCGTGAGACCACACCACTGCCACTACCCAGAGGCTATGGCTGGGGATCAGCCTGCCCCAGAAAAAATTATGTAGCAGCCACATTTCAGGGATTATGGAAAATCATAACACATCTGGCTCTAGGCTTCATCCTTAACTTCCTCACTCCAATACCAGCAAATGTGGCCGTCCTCTGGGGTTTGCCTGTGGGGAAGCTGCACAGCCTCTACCAAATGTCCTCCCAGGAGGGAAACTGCCTCTCTCCATGTGGCCTGAGGACCCCTCAGACCTTGCTCTCTGCTCCCAGGGATTTTCCCTTCCCACTAGAGCACCACCAGGTATTGAATAAGGAGTTTCAGACTCTGCATTCCCCCGTTTACAGAATCTTAATGGAATTTAAACCGTCTTCTTTCTCCTTTCTCCCTTTTTTGTTCAGTCCCTTTTTATTCAGTGGCCATTTCCACTCTTCCTCGTTCTCTCCAGCTTCTTTGGGAGGTGCTGCTTTTCCCATATTCTCCCTGTCTCCATCCTTTCTCTGCAAGCAAAAACAGCTCCCTGACTTCTGCAGCTTCTGTCTCCCCCAGTTCACCTCTCCATGCCATGTGCCTCCTGAAGTTCTGTGGTTCATGTTGTGCAGATTGTTGTGTTAATTCTCAAGTCATTTTTCTAGGGGTGTAGGTTTAGTGTTGATCTGTCTGAATTTCGGGGACAAGAGTCTCAAAAAAAACTTGCATACTGTTCCTCCATTGGCCCCTCCCCCTGATTATTTTATTTTCTTACAATTTATTTTCTTATAAATTAATTTTGCCTACCTGGAGACTTATAAATAGAATCATAGTGTATGTATTCTTCTTTTTTTTTTTATTTAATATTGTGTTTTTGAAATGTACCCCTATTGCTAAATTACTCCTGTAGTTTCATTTTGTTCATTTTCATTACTCCATTGTACAAATATGACACAAGTTATTCATTCTTCTGGAAGTGGGCATTTGGATTGCTTCCTAATTTGGATTCTTAAGAATGATGCTACTATAACATTTGTGTGCGTGTCTCTTGGTGCACACGATATATCTAGAAGTGGAATTACTGTGTTAAAGAGTGTACACATTAATAAGAGTTTTCACATTAATAAATAATACCAAACTGTTTCCAAAGTACTTGCATTAATTTACACACCCACCAGCGCAATGGGAATCTAAGGGAGTTCACAATGCCCCCACAAGCTTGGTATGGTCTCTCTTTTTATTTTTTGTCACGGTGGTGGGTATAAAATGGTGTTTCACTGTGGCTATAATTTGCATTTTATTAATGTCTTAATGTGGTTGAACACCTTCTCAGATGCTTATTTCCTAATTGGTATAGTATTTGTGAAGTTTCTATTCATGTCTTTCACCTAATTTTCTGTTGAGTTTTCTGTCTTACTAATTTATAGTTCTTTATATATTCTATATACAAGCACAGTACCTTCTGCTGAGGCTTGCTTTTCACTCATTTAATGGTGTCTTTTAATAAACAAATTCTTAATTTTAATAATGTCCAATTTATCAATAATTTCCTTGATGAATATGCATTTTTTCTGTCCTGTTTAAGAAATTTTTCCATACCTTAATATCATAATGATGTCTCATATTCTCTTCTATAAACTTTTTTGGTTTTCTTGTTAATTTTGCAACTATTTTCCATCTGGAATTGATTTTTGTGTACAATTGAGGTAGACATTGAGATTTTTAAAAATTCCATTTAGGTTTCCAACTAATTCAGCACCATTTATTGAAAAGATGGTCTTTTCCCCATTGGTATGCATCACTACTTGTCCTATCACCTATCCAAATTTGTGTGGCTTTGTTTTGGGGCTCTATTCTATTCTATTGGTCTATTTTTCTATCTGACAAATACACCTCATTGTTTTAGATACTGTAGCTTTACCGTGAAGTTTTGCTACCCACTAGAGTGTATTCCTTCAAGTTATTGTTCTTCAAAAGTATCTTGGCTGTTTTTGCTTTTGCATTCCTACATAATTTAAAAATCATTTAGTGAAATTCCGTTTGAAACCTGTTAGGATTTTTAAATGTATGGAGCGAAATCTATGAATACATATGGAGAGAATTGGCATCTGTATCATATTGAGCCTTCTAGTTCATGAACATATATTCTTCTATTTATTTGATTTTTCTCAATAACATTCATAATTTTCTGTGTTGAGATTGATCCACAGATTTAAAAATATTTGTCACTAGGTATTTGAATTTTTTGGTGCTTTTGTTAATGAGTACATATCATTTAAAATTTTTTATTTTTTGATTCTTGCTGATGTATAAAATTCATTTGATTTTCATATTTTCACCATGTACTCTACTCAGCAACCTTGCTAAAAGTCACTGTCTTATTCTAATAATTTAGTGATAAATTCTTTTGAATTTCCTGCATATTTAATCATATCATCCATGGAAAATAATATTTTTTATTTTGTCACAATTCTTATACTTTTTATTTTTCCTTGAGTTATTAGTACACTGGATAGGATCACCCATTTGAACCTGAATAGAAGTGGTGATAATGGCACTATTGTCTTCTTTATCACTAAAGAGGGAAAGGTTTTAACATTCCACCATTACGTATGTTTTCTATTAGTTAGTGTTCCTTTTTTTAAGGTGCTATTTAACAGATTAACAAAGTTAACTTTAATTTCTAATTCAAGAGGTTTAATCCTGAATAGATGTTGAAATTTATCAAAAGGTTCTGTAACTATTTTGATCATATTGCTTTTTCCTTTATTATGTTGATGCAGCTAATTTATGTTGATTGATTTTTAAGTTGTAATTTAACCTTGTGCTCCTGAAATAAATTCAACTTGTTTTTTACATGTTAACCTTTTCATATATTGGTAGATTTGATTTGCTAATACTGTGTTTGATATTTTTGCTCATTAATTAAATTGAGTATAAATTTTCATTCTTGCAATGGCTTTATCAGGTTTTGGTATTAAGACTAAGCCAGCCTCCAAAAATGAATTAGGAACTATCTGTTTTCTGGGATAGTATTATAAGAGTGGTAAAGCCATCTGGGCCTGCAGTTTTCATTGTGGGAAGGTTTTCAATTACAAATTCATTTTTTAAAATAGTAATAGGACTATTCAAATATAATCCTTCTTAAATCAGTTTTAGTGTTTTGAATTTTTTAAAGGAATTTGTCCATTTAATCTAAACAAAATTTTAGACATAACATTATTCATAAAATCCTGCAATTATCTTTTTAATATAGCAGGATCTATAATGATGTCCCTTTCTTCATTCCTGATGTTGACTACTTTTGCCTTCTTTCTCTCACTTTTTTCTAAAAGTCAAACTCAACAGGAATATAACAATTTTATTAGTCTTTTCAAAGAATCAGTTTCTGGCATTGTTGATCATTTTCACTGTGCTTTTTGTTTTCTATTTTACTACTTTCTTCTCTTTTCTATTCTCCATTTTGAGGATAATTTGTTGTTATTTTGTCATATTCTTGAGGATGGATGTGTATATCAGATTTTCAGTCTTCTTTTCTAATATATGTGGTTTTGAACAGAATAAATTTTCCACTGAGGCAAAGTATTTAGGTGCATCTCACAAGTTGTGATAGATCATATTTTGATTGATGACTAGTAAAAATATTGTATAATCTCCATTGCAATTCCTCTTTGACTCATGGATTATTTTTTAATTATACTGCTTAGTTACCAAACTTCATTTTTTTTTTGGTTATACCCGTTCTTGTGGGTGTGTAGTGGCTTTGATTTAAATTTCCCTGTTGAATAATGATGTTGAGCATCTTTTAATTAATTTAGTAGCCATTCATGTCTTTAGAGAGATGCCTGTTCTATATTTTGCCCACCTTTAGTGGGGTTATTTTTTTATTATTATTGAGTTATGAGAGTTTTTATATATTCTGCATACAAGTACCTTATCAAAATACAATTTGCAAATATTTTCATTGTCTTTTTACTTTCTTTTTCTTTAAAATAGTTTATGGTGATTCTAATGTCAGTTTGCTGAACAAAGGTTCTAGTGACATCTATGATATACTATGAAATTCTCACATGAATAGGTAGTTTTGGAGGCAAAAAACACTGGTCTAGCTGCTTACTGCCAACACTTACAGAAAATTCATTTATGCTGTTATTTATGTAACATTTTGTCATACTTTATATGTATTCATACAGATCTATTAAAAGATATCTGCTATAATGATTTCTGTACAATATGGTACAATTAAAATGTATTTTATTTTATTTATTTATTTATTTATTTATTTATTTATTTATTAACATTTATTTTTGAGACAGAGAGAGACAGATCATGAACGGGGGAGGGGCAGAGAGAGAGGGAGACACAGAATCGGAAGCAGGCTCCAGGCTCTGAACCATCAGCCCAGAGCCTGAGGCGGGGCTCAAACTCACGGACCGCGAGATCGTGACCTGAGCCGAAATTGGACGCTTAACCGACTGAGCCACCCAGGCGCCCCTAAAATGTATTTTAAAAGAAGATTAAAGTTGTACCATTCATCACTCTTTTTTTTTTTTTATGTTTTTATTTATTTTTGAGACAGAGGTAGACAGAGCATGACCAAGGGAGGGGCAGAGAGAGAGGGAGACACAAAATCTGAAGCAGGCTCCAGGCTCTGAGCGGTCAGCACAGAGCCCTATGCAGAGCTCGAACTCACCAGGAGATCATGACCTGAGCTGGAGTTGGATGCTTAACTGACTGAGCCACCCAGGCGCCCCATTCATCACTCTTTTTACCTTCTTAATGATATACTTTGAAACACAAAAGATTATGATTTTGATGAATTCCAACGTATCTTCCTTTTTATCACTTGTGCTTTCAGGTGTTATATGTAAGAAATCAGTGCCTAACTCAAGGTCACAAAGATTTACTCCTGTATTTCCTTCTAAGAGATTTATAGTTTTAGCTCTTACATTTATGTCTATGATCCACTGTGAGTTAATTTTTGCATATAATGGAAAGAAAAGATTTAAATTAATTCTTTAGTATATGGATATCCAGTTCTAATAACATTTGTTAAAAAGACTATTCTTTCCCCATTGAATCATCTGAGCGTTTTTGTCAAAAACCAATTATGAGTGTTTATTTCTGTATTATCAATTCTAGTGCCTTAATATATATGTCTCTCCTGTGCCAGTACCACACTGTCTTGATTTCTGTAGCTTTTCAATAATTTTTGAAACCAGGAAATGTGAGTCCTTCATCTTTGTTCTTCTTTTTCAAGATTATTTTGACCATTTTGGGTTTCTTGTATTTCCATGTGAATTTTAGCATCATGTGAATTTCTGGTCAGCATTGCATGAAATCTTTAAGTCAGTTTGGGAAGTATAGCCATATTAACAATATTTAGTTTTCTGATCCATGATCATGGGATAACTTTCTGTTTACTTAGGTCTTAATTAATTTCTTTCAATAACGTTTTCCAGTTTTCAGTGTACTACTCTTATGCTTATTTTGTTAAATTTATTTCCACATATTTCATTATTATTTTTTAATGTTTATTTATTTTTGAGAGACAGAGACAGAGCGTGAGCAGGGGAGGGGCAGAGAGAGGGAGATACAGAATCTGAAGCAGGCTCCATGCTCTGAGCAGTCACAGAGCCTGACACGGGGCTCAAACTCACGAACTGTGAGATCATGACCCGAGCCAAAGTCGGATGCTTAACTGACTGAGCCACCCAGGTGTCCCAGTATTTCATTATTTTTTATGCTACTATGAAGTGGATTGCTTTCTTAATATTGTTTCAGATTATTTATTGCTAGTGTATGGAAATATAATAGATTTTTGTTTATTGGCCTTGTATACTTCAACCTTCTCTGACGTTTTTCTTATTGGTTCCAATAAGTCTTTAGCGGATTTCTTAGGATTTTCTGTCTGCAGAATCATGTCATCTGCAGATATACATTGTTTTACTCTTCCTTTCAAATGGATGTCTTTTTTTACTTTTACTGGCCAGTTTCCCTGGCTAGTACTTCCAGTACAATGTTGAATAGAAGTGGTGAGAGTATTTTTGTTCTGATCTTTTTTTCTTTTTTAACATTTATTTATTTTTGAAAGACAGAGAGAGACAGAGCACAAATGGGGGAGGGCTAGGGAGAGGGAGACACAGAATCCAAAGCAAGCTCCAGGCTCCAAGCTGTCAGCACAGAGCCTGATGTGGGGCTTGAACTCACGGACCATGAGATCATGACCTGGTCCGAAGTCGGCTGTTTAACCGGCTGAGCCACCCAGGTGCCCCTGTTCTGTTCCTGATCTTAAGGGGAAAGCATTTAGCATTTCATCATTTAATATGTTAGCTGTAAGTTTGTAACAGATTCCTTTTGTCAGGTTGAGAAATTTCCCTTTAATCCCTAGTTTGTTGAGTGTTCTTATCGTGAAAAAGTGTTGGATTTTGTCAAGTGCTATTTGTCCTTTATTCTATTAATATGATTTATTGCATTGATTGATTTTCCTATGTTAAACCAACCTTGCATTTCTGGATAAATTCCACTTATTCATGGTGTATAATCCTTTTTATATGTTGCTGTATTGATTTTACTAGTATTTCATTGAGAATTTTTGCATTATTCATAAGGGATATGGTCTTTAGTTTTCTTTTCTTTTGTCATTTCTGTTTTTGGTAACAAGGTATTATCAACCTCATAGATAGAGTTGGGAAGTGTATAGGAATGTTCCTTTTCATTAGGCATTTAGTTTGTTGGTGTTCAGTTGTTCATAGTATTCCTTTATAATCCTTTTTATTTCTGTAAGGTTGATCATGATGACTTTTTTATTCCTAATTTTAGTCTCATTTTTTCTCAGTCAATGTGGCTTAAGATTTATCAGTTGTAGGGCACCTGGGTGGCTCATTTGGTTAAGTGTCTAACTCTTGATTTTGGCTCAGGTCATGATCTCATGGTCATGAGTTCAAGCCCTGCATTGGGCTCCACACTGAACTTGGGAGCCTGCTTGGGATTCTCTCTCTCTTTCTCTCTCTGCCTTTCTCCCCCACTCACATGTACATGCTCTCTCTCTCTTTCCCCCCAAATAAATAAATATTTAAAAAAATTGTCAGTTCTATTGATCTTTTCAAAGAACCAACTTTTTAAAATCAAATATAGAAAATTTGCATCCATTATTCCTTCAAATATTTTAAAATTTCTTCTCTCTATTCTCCACTGGGAGTCTAATAATATGTATGTTAGAACACTTGATATGCCTCACAGGTCACTAAGGCTCTGTTCAATTTTATTTTTAGTTTAATTTCTCTGTTTTATTTTAGTTAAATTCTATAGGTAGACCTTCAAATTCACTTGTTTTTTTCTTCCACAATGTTTAGTCTGCTGTTAAGCCCATCTAGTGAATTTTTAATTTCAGATAATGTATTTTTCACTTTTAGAAGTTCCATATACACACCCACAATGAACAAAGGAATAGATGGGACAAACAGAAAACAAATAACAAGATGGTAAATCAACCTCTCATCTACCAAGAAGGAATGAAAGCTAGCCTGTTAGTCTTCTGCCAGAACCATTGGATGTCTGAATGTGAAATCAAATACATTCTAAATGGTTCCATCTTTTCATTTTACAGATAGGAAAACTAAAGTTTAGGAAGTTTTTGAAACTTGCCTACAGATAGGCAACTATTTCAGGGCTGAGCCAAGTCTAGGGCCAGAGCTCTTTTTACTAACACTAATACCACTTACATTTATTTTACCCTTCACAATTTAGGTAGCACCTTCTCATGCTTTTTGACCTTTTTTATTATGTCATACCACTCATCCTATGGAGATGGCATTTCCCACTTTTCTTTAGGAGAGAATCTTGGAAGATTTTTAAATATTTGTTTCTTAGAACGCCAGTGGTTCTGAAGCTGATTCTACCTTATGTTAAAAAAATTATAGGAAAAAAACCATAGCAAGTCTCCCTATGTTGTCCTACTGCAGGCCACACATTGGTAGTCACAAGAGAAATGCTCTTGTTTGAGAATTACCATTCTGCCTTTGTCACTTCAACACAAAAGGGCTCAGAAGTGATCTTATACTTTCAAAGGGGCCTGGGATTGTTGGTAGTTTACTCTTTAATGACTCTCACTTTGATAAGGAATAGAAAGGTTGGGTTGTCATTCTGCATGTAAGTTTTTGCAGTGATTCCTTCAGAGTATGAAGACCTATTCATATTTCTTCCAAGAGTTTTTCCTTCTTTTTATTTTCCTTTTTTTTGTAAGGTTACTATCTTAAAGTACATACACATTTGTAGATATAATAAAAGATGAAATTGTGTGAGGAAATCAAACAAAATATCTAAAACAACTCATCAGATATTAAAAATTTAAACTCAGGGATGGGGCATAAAATGATATATTCTTTTCAACCTGATGTAAAAGCTGTTACATACAGTCCAACTGTCTCAAAAATGGGAATGGAAAAGATAAGACACCAATTCAGTTGCAGAGCAAAGCTGTAGTCTTGGATTTACAGCTTTTATGATTTATTTTTATTTTTTTAATTTTTTTAATTTTTTTTCCACGTTTATTTATTTTTGGGACAGAGAGAGACAGAGCATGAACGGGGGAGGGGCAGAGAGAGAGGGAGACACAGAATCGGAAATAGGCTCCAGGCTCCGAGCCATCAGCCCTGAGCCCGACGCGGGGCTCGAACTCACGGACCGCGAGATTGTGACCTGGCTGAAGTCGGACGCCTAACGACTGCACCACCCAGGCGCCCCAGGATTTACAGCTTTTAAAGTATTAAGAAATTCGCTGGCAATCTAATACCTTCTCCTGAGTAGGCCAAGGAGAATAATTTTAATTCAGTTGTTAATTCACCACACTGCTGTCTGGCTAGCAGTTCATAGAGAGACATGCTGTCATGTGAGTGTATCCAGTTTTTCCAGTCCAGTCATAACATTTGAGCCTACTGGAAGGAGATGACAACCAGATTCGCTTTTGGTCTCCCTGTTGATCATGTAGGTCCTCAGATCACAAGTTAAACCACTGGATAAATATCTAGTCAAAACTCCCAAATGAAATATAATCCTTAAACATGTAAAGTTTGTCTGCAAAGTCTTTAAAGAACTCTCCTAAAAAGTCCAACATGTCTTCTGCCAGTCGTTCACAGGAGTATCACCTAGAGATACTTGATCTCTCAAAGTTTGTTTTCCTTAAATACATCAAATGGTCATTTGGCTTTTTGATGTTTAGAATCTGGTTGAGGCAGAACAGGTACCAATTGGACTAGCTGTGGATGTTTGCAGCATGCAGTATCCCTGCTGACCACACCCATCCTCATCCACTTTCGGGTTTTATATATTAGCTCATTAAGCCTGCTGTAACAAAGTACCACAAACTGAGTGGTTTAAACTATATAAATCTATTATCTCATAGTTTTGGAGGCTAGACATCTGAGGTCAAATGTGGGTGGTACTGGTTCCTTCTGAGGGCTGTGGGGCAAGAAACTATTCCCTGCCTCTTGCTTAGCTTCTGGTGGTTTACTTCATTCCTTGGTTGGTAGAAGCATTGCCCTGATCTCTGCCTTTGTGTTCACATGGTGTTCTCCCTGTGGGTACATGTATGTGTGTCTGTGTTCAAATGTCCTCTTTGTATAAGGACAAAGACCGGGGTCCACCTGACTCCAGTATGATCTCATCTTAACTAATTATATCTGCAACCACCCTTTTCCAAATAAGGTCACATTCAGAGGTACAGGTGGTGGGGATTTCAACTTGTGAATTTTGGTGAGGACACAAGTCAACCCATAACTCTCTGCTGGGGTGGTTCTAGGGTATAGTTAATCCAGGGAAAGTTCAGCCCCACTACTAAGGGGTGCTTCCCAGAATAAGCTGTATAATCTCCAAAGACGCTCCCTTCTGGTCGGTCAAATCTTGCCTATATGCTTGATCTGTGTGAGTACTGGGAATTTCTCAGCTTTTAACTCCTATCATCCTTTGCTCAGCTTTGTGGAGCCTCACTCTATGCATGTATGGCCTGGTACAGAAGAGACTAGGTTTCTGGAGCTCTTTGACCCATGGTTCCCTCCTTTCCAGAACTCTGTCCTGAAAATTCCAGCGTCTTCAGCCTTTACTAATTCTAAGTTCCATTTCTCTTTTAAGCAAGGCTGCCACCTCTGTCTGGGGTCTTTCTGTCTGTACAGCCCCAAAATCACTTTCAGGCAAAGGCAAGGTGATCAAGGATCCTATGCTACCTATATTTAAATGTCTGAACATAATTGTCTTATATCTTTGTTCCAGTTTTTTAGTTATTAAGTCTGGTCCTTCTTACACCATTGTACTCCAGGGCAGAAATTCAGGGTGGACTTTTAAAAAAAATTTTTTTTAAACGTTTATTTATTTTTGAGAGACAGAGCATGAATGGGGGAGGAGCAGAGAGAGAGGGAGACACAGCATCTGAAGCAGGCTCCAGGCCCTGAGCTGTCAGCACAGAGCCCGATGCGGGGCCTGAGCCCACCAACCATGAGATCATGACCTGAGCCGAAGTCGGACGCTTAATCGACTGAGCCACCCAGGCGCCCCTGGGGTGAACTTTTAAAAGCTTTTACTTTTATGGGGCACCTAGGTGGCTCAGTTGGTTAAGCATCCGACTTTGGCTCAGGTCATGATCTCCCCCTCCGTGAGTTCAGTCCTGCACCTGGCTCTGTGCTGACAGCTTAGAGCCTTGAGCCTGCTTTGGATTCTATGTCTCCCTCTCTCTCCACTCCTCCCCTGCTCACACCCTGTCTCTCTGTCAATATCTCTCAAAAATAAACATTTAAAAATAAAAGCTTTTACTTTTAAAGCTGAGCTATAAAGTCATCTGTGTTGTAAAATTCACAACTTTTAGAAGTCTTTGGAGCATCAAATACTGGGATGTGCTACTTGCTCAATATGGCCTAACTAAAAGGACTGCAGAGCCACCTTTGAGAAGCTCATTAATGACGTTAATCACAGATCTTCTCTCAGCCATAGCCTGTTTGTGTACAAGTAAGTAGGAATGTGTTAGTTTAGCTAAATTTGTTCTCAGGCCACAGGAGGAAGATACGTCATAGGAGACAAAGGGGTGGCATCCCTAAGCTTCAGGCAATCGCAGAGAAGCTTGGGACTCAGCTTCACCATATGAAGCTCACACAGCTGACTGGTTTTGTTTTTTGTTTGTTTTTTAATTTTTTTTTAATGTTTATTTATTTTTGAGACAATGCGAGAGACAGAGTGTAAGCAGCAGAGGGGCAGACAGAGGGAGACACAGAATCTGAAGGGGGCTCCAGGCTCTGAGCTGTCAGCATAGAGCCTGACGCAGGGCTCAAACCCACAAACCGCAAGATCATGACCTGAGACTAAGTCGGATGCTTCACCGACTGAGCCTCTCAGGAGCCCCCAGCTGGCTGGTTTTAATATTATGCACCATAGGCTGAAAAGAAATACATTTAAGTTTCTACCAAACATTTGAGTTCAGAACCACCAAATCATCTTAACCCAATTATCAGAATCTCCAAAATCTTTATAATGGAAAGGAGGAGAGGCCCCATACTTACTTACTTACTTATTTATTTATTTATTTATTTATTTATTTATTTATTTATTTATCTAGCTTTAGAGCTAGACCAGGTTAGGTCTGAATTCTGTCTTCTTCAATCATTAGCTATGTGAACTTTGGCAATCCCCTCTGAGTTTCCTAACTCCTGAAATGGAGATATTTATTTCATAGGTGGATTGTGAGAATTAAATAGGAACATGTGTCTACCATTAAAGCCTGATGTATGACTGGCTCATGGAAAAACAGCTTGGGCTTGGTGTTGTGGTGGGAAGTTACTAGAGACCTGCACCCCAGCATCTGCTCCCCCAATGCCGTCTGGTGGTTTTTACCCATAGGCATGTATTTTCTAGAGCCTTTACTTCAGAATTAAAAAAAAATACACATACCCTTATTAAACAGAGATAGAGGCAGGAATAGGGTAAGTCAATACTTGTCATTTACATCTTTGAAGGGATTGGTTTATTAGCATGTTGGTTTAACACAGGTGTAGGGCACCTGCAGAATAAGTCTCTGAACTGCAAGACGACTCTAAGTGCATCAAAAATGAGCTTCCCTTACATCACAACTTTGCATAGGGCCGGCGCTCCCTGTGCAATTTTGCATAGAATAAATGCAGATCAGGCCATAGGAAACTTACCTATAAAAATACAGTCAATAAGAACTTTGATATACGCATGAAATAAATCAGACTCACAGACATTTGAAATGGGAAGAAATCATAGAGATGGCAGTGAAATGATTAGCAGTTGTTTGGAGAGCTATCATGTCAGCAGACACCATTCTATTTCTTTTAAGGAAGTCTCCAAATCTACCTAAGGCGTCATAGGCACAGTGAGTGGATACATCATTTCCACTTTCCTGTTTTTCCATGGAAACAATGAAGAAATTATTCCTCATCCTACTTTCACTCCAAACACTATTTTTAGTGTTAGCATTTGCTATGGAAACATTCACTTAGTTCTTTCACCTAATGTCATATCATTTCACTGATAGAGACAAGGGGAGCCTCTCCAGCAGTTTCCAGAAGAGAGCATATGTTTTGGGTACCAAACAACTGCTTTATGAACATGTTTTTGTTTATAACTCAGTCAAAAATAAGGAACTGCCCAAATAGCGACAACGTTCCATGATTTTTAAAAAAAGTACATTTCCTTTTTTATATTTGTTTATATTTTATCTTTTATTTATAATCTGTCAAATGAATAACATCTATCAAATGTTGCTAATTTGTTCTACCAAGAAGATCAGCTTTCTGTCAGAATTTTACTGGTGATTACCAGAGACTAAGGAAGCTACGGAGTGAGAGGTGGGCAGATGCATAATACAGCCTCTTTTAGAGGCAGGTGTGAGGCGTAGCTCAGTCATCACTGCATAACCTGTGGCTAGTTGCCCAACGTGGCCCCCATACAGTGGGACTGAAAAACATGATTTCTAAGACCCTGGACAGACCTCGCCTTCCAAATTTGAATTTTAGTCACGTAGCACATCATGCTGAGGAGGCAAGACAAGCTCCAGGAAGCTCCATCTAAATGAAAATCGTGAACCGCATTGGGTACTCAGAAACACAGCAGTGTGTTCATTGGCAGAGATTATCACTCTTATTCAGTGCCTTACATTTATACTCCCACATTTGTTCTCCTTGCTTCTAAATTAGTCAGTGTAAAGACTTTTAAAAGATTAGCTGATTTAAAGCCACATTTGCAAAAGAAGCTATGTGGGCCAGCACATAAATCAGATATATGCTTGTTTTATCTCTCTGCCCAAAAGAAAAGTAGCAGTTTAGACTTTTTCTTCATAAGCTTAATTAAAGTTCTCATTTCTCTTATTTAAAGTATGATTGCATACAAACATAAAATGGGGACTGTTATGGGCATTGTGCCAAAATAATCTTTCAGAGTCATCCCCAGTCCCGGAAGCTGATAACTGGGCAAACAAATATTTGTTAGGTTAGAGTAAGACTTTTATGGAAAGTAACAATATTAATGTTAAAAACCAGCAAAACTATGATTCTTAGATGGCATAATGAACACACTTTGTTTTAGAGGGAAGGACTAAAAATAAGTCTTACAAAATTTGGCCAGGTTAAAATCAAAAGTATTTTTGAGTTACCAGAAGATACTGTTTGGACATTTCTGAAAGGTCTCTAAATTGCTGAAAGGTATTAAATGGCTGCCCAAGTATCCAAAATTTCAGACTATTAGTGTTTGGCATTTGTGGGGGAAAAAAGTGGGAATGCCTGGAAGAGATTCAGCTAAGAGTCTGAGTCCCTTTAGTGCAGTTTGAATGATAACCTCCATTTAAAATATTAAAGTTCTTCAGCTGGAATTCAGCCAAGGCGTGTTTAATGGGACCTCTGCTATAGACTGCGTCAGTAAGTAGGGATGGAGAAGTGGGGTTTCCAGTAATGAGTAAGGAATTCTAAAATAAATTTTGTATAAGTTTCCTATTGTTGCAGTAACAAATCACCATTAATTTAGTGGCTTAAAACAGCACAAATTAAAATTCTAGGGGTCAGAACTCTGATATGTGTCTCATTAAGCTAAAATCCAGGTGTCAGCAGGATTATGAATCCATTTCCTTGCCTTTTTGGGCTTATAAAGGCTGCCCACTTTCCTTGGCTTGTGGCCCCACACCTCCACCTTCAAAATCAGCAATACTGACCTGAGTCCTTCTCACACTACCATCTCTCTGGTCCTCATCCACCTCTCTCTTCCATTTTTAAGCACTCCTATGATTACATCGGGCCCACCCAGATAATCTAGGAAAATCTCCCTATTTTAAGGTCAGCTGATTAGCAAACTTATTTCCATGCTTCGTAACTTTAATTTTCTCTGAAGAAGGAAGCAAAACCATTTGTTCAAAGGAGTATGATGGGGACAGAGAACATACGCCACATGAGAGCAGTCAGGGCTAGTTGCTCTGGAGAACAGGGGAAGAAGCCGCCCACAAACAAATGAAAGTATTGTCCAATTGTGTCCTTTGGGTCTTCTACCTCTGATTCAATCAGACTCTCAGACCCATTCGTAGCCATTGACTCAGGAATTCCTCCTCTGGATCTCTCCTAAGGATATAATTATGAATGCAGACAAATTATGTACACAGATATTTGTCAAAGAATGGTTTGGAATACTTTGAAGTTGGAAACTGCACCAGGGAAATGGTAAAACAAATTATGATATATCTACATAATGGACTATTAGCCGGTTATTAAAATTTATTTTTACTTGGTTATGTACTTGATTAACATACTTAGCTATCACATGGAAGATACTTGTGTTATAATGTAGTTGCAAAAAAAAAATCGGGACTCAGAATTGTGTATTTGGCTTCATCTCAACTATGCAGAAGACATTTGGTTTTGCAGGCTAACTCCAATGCCTTTTTTTTATAAAAGAGAAACTGGAAGGAAAACAATAAAATGGCAACAGTGATTCCTCTGGGGTTGGAACATTTCCTTCGTCCTTATTTTATGTATTGTCCCACTTGTTTTTCAGAGAACGCTTAAAGGTATTACGGCCCACATAAAACTGGAGACTATAAATGCTTGTGGTTTTGGATTGCATGGTTCTGTGATTTTCCTTGCATGGAAATTTCTGGCCATAGGAAGAGAGGAGGTTGATGCTGAAAAGCAAGGCAAGCCACAGACTAGGTGAAGGTATTTGGATATTTGTTCTCTCTCTCTCAATACATATATATATATATATATATATATATATATATATATATATATATATTTCAAATACATGAATTATATCTAGAATATATAAGGAGTTCCTACCAACCTATAAGTAAAAGATTGGTCAATAGAGAAGTGAAGGACATGAATAGGCACTTCACAAAAGAGGATATCAAAATAGCCAATGAAAAATGAAAAGATGCTTATCATTAGGTATCAGAGAAATGAATATTAAAACCAAAATGAGATACCACTACAATACCCATTGGAATGACTAAAATTAAAAGGCTGACAATACTGCAAATATATTGAAAAGATATGAACAACAGAAATTTTACACTAATCATGGTAATGTAAATTGTTCTAACCACACCAGAAAAGTGTTTAGTAGTATTAACTAGTTACACATGCATGTGACCCAGGATTCCACTCTTGGGTAATACCCAGTAAAATTGCTTATGCCTACCAAAAACATGTATGAGAATGCTCATAGCAGATTTATTGTAGTAGCCCAAACATGGAAACAATCCAAATGCCCAGGAAGAGTAGAATGGGTAAAATGCAGGTATATCCATACAATGGAATACTGCACAGCAATAAAAAGGAATGAATACACACAATAAAGATGACTCTCACAGACATCATGTTGAGTAACAGAAGTTAGACACAAAAGGGGTGCCTGGCTGGTTCAGTCGGTTAAGCGTCTAACTCTTGATTTTGGCTCAGGTCATGGTCTCATGGTTTGTGAGTTTGAGCTCCACATTGGGCTCTGTGCTGACAGTGCAGGGCCTGCTTATCATTCTCTCTCTCTCTCTCTCTCTCTCTGCCCCTCCCCCACTCTCTCTTTCAAAAATAAACTTTATTTTTTTTACGTTACTTTATTTTTTATTTTTTTTAATATGAAATTTATTGTCAAATTGGTTTCCATACAACACCCAGTGCTCATCCCAACAGGTGCTCTCCTCAATGCCCATCACCCACTTTCCACTCTCCCCCACCCCCCATCAACCCTCAGTTTGTTCTCAGTATTTAAGAGTTTCTTATGGTTTGCCTCCTTCCCTCTCTGTAACTTCCACCCCTCTACTCCTCCCCCCTGGTCTTCTGTTGAGTTTCTCAGGATCCACATAAGAGTGAAAACATATGGTCTGTCTTTCTCTGCCTGACTTATTTCACTTAGCATAACACTCTCCAGTTCCATCCACATTGCTACAAATGGCCAGATTTCATTCTTTCTCATTGCCAAGTAGTATTCCATTGTATATATAAATCACATCTTCTTTATCCATTTGTCAGTTGATGGACATTTAGGCTCTTTCCATAATTTGGCTGTGCTGTTTGAAAGTGCTGTTATAAACAGTGGGGTACAAGTGCCCCAATGCATCAGAACTCCTGTATCCCTTGGGTAAATTCCTGGCAGTGCTATTGCTGGGTCATAGGGTAGATTTTTTTTTTATTTTTTTGAGGAACCTCCACACTATTTTCCAGAGCGGCTGCACCAGTATGCATTTCCACCAACAGTGCAAGAGGGTTTCCGTTTCTCCAACTCCTCTCCAGCATCTAGAGTCTCCTGATTTGTTCATTTTAGCTACTCTGACTGGTGTGAGGTGGTATCTCAGTGTGGTTTTGATTTGTATTTCCTTGATGAAGAGTGACATTGAGCATCTTTTCATGTGCCTGTTGGCCATCTGGATGTCTTCTTTAGTAAAGTGCCTTTTCATGTCTTCTGCCCATTTCTTCACTGGATTGTTTGTTTCTCAGGTGTGGAGTTTGGTGAGTTCTTTATGGATTTTGGATACTAGCCCTTTGTCTGATATGTCATTTGCAAATATCTTTTCCCATTCCGTTGGTTGCCTTCTAGTTTTGTTGATTGTTTCCTTTGCAGTGCAGGAGCTTTTTATCTTCATGAGGTCCCAATAGTTCATTTTTGCTTTTAATTCCCTTGCCTTTGGAGATGTGTCAAGTAAGAAATTGCTGTGGCTGAGGTCAGAGAGGTTTTTTTCCTGCTTTCTCCTCTAGGGTTTTGATGGTTTCCTGTCTCACATTCAGGTCCTTCATCCATTTTGAGTTTATTTTTGTGAATGATGTAAGAAAGTGGTCTAGTTTCATTCTTCTGCATGTTGCTTTCCAGTTTTACCAGCACCATTTGTTAAAGAGACTGTCTTTTTTCCATTGGATATTCTTTCCTGCTTTGTCAAAGATTAGTTTGCCATACATTTGTGTCCAATTCTGGAGTCTCTATTCTATTCCATTGGTCTATGTATCTGTTTTTGTGCCAATACCATGCTGTCTTGATGATTACAGCTTTATAGTAGAGGCTAAATTCTGGGATTCTGATGCCTCCCATTTTAGTTTTCTTCTTCAATATTACTTTGGCTATTTGGGGTCTTTTGTGGTTCCATACAAAATTTAGGATTGCTTGTCCTATCTTTGAGAAGAATGCTGGTGCAATTTTGATTGGGATTGCATTGAATGTGTAGATTGCTTTGGGTAGTATTGACATTTTAACAATATTTATTCTTCCAATCCATTGAAAGAGTAAGATTTTATGAAACTTAGCATCTGTGATAAATTTCTCACAACTGGAACTTCCCAGGCCCAGCCAACACTAAACCAGGATTATTGAGTATTCCTATTTCACTAACCTGAAATACCTAAGTACAGATCAATAAACTGGCCCCAAAGGATAAAAAGGAAATGCATTCCACCAGGGAAAATATAGAATGCTCTGAACTTATTCTGAACATAAGTCCATTTGGTTTTATTATCTGCCACCTATTAAAAAATGTTGTAAAGATTTATGAGAAAACATTCAGAACCATGGAAATAAAGATATGATCTAAATGCAGAGCCTCATGACTGTTAGAATTGTCTTGAAAAGAGTTAATCACTAGTTAGAGCTGAAATGCACACTGCTGCTCGATTGTGTGAACAAAACTGTACCTGCCTGGATGTGTGGTGACAGATGATGCCATGTAAATAACAGGTAAGGAAGTAGGAAATATAAAAGAAAGCAAACAGGTGCTCAATGCCTGACTAAATGTTAATAGAATTTCTTAGAACAAAGCATCAACATCAAATGATGTAGATGAGAATCCCTGATCTCTAGACTACATTTCCAGACTCACATGAAAAATGGGATTATGATGGACCCCCTTTCAAATTTGTAAAAATTCAGCCCTGTATGTAGGAAATACTTAGAAATACTATGTAAATGTCAAGACTTTAGAGTAATATCTGGGCTCTGACACTTAGTCACAAGAGAAATTCAAATGGGGATCTTGGAAAGCAACTAGTATAGTACGATGTATAATAGGTACTCAGGAAATGATAGGTATCATGATCATGTTTACATATTTGATCCATCTTCCTAGGTGCTAATCTTGGAGGAAGGAGGTGCAAGCCAATCTTATTTAAAATTTAAGAGTCAGGGAGATACCATCTTACATCTTGGTACAGAGATAAGTGTTGTTGGGGTGGGGGTGGGACACTCAGAAAGTTCAGTCCTGATAACTTCAATTTTCTCTGAAGAAGGAAGCAAAACCATCTGTTCAAAAGAGTATGATGGGGACAGAGAACACACGCCGCATGAGAGCAGTCAGGGCTAGTTGCTCTGGAGAACAGGGGAAAAAGCCGCCCACAAACAAATGAAAGTATTGTCCAATTGTGTCCTTTGGGTCTTCTACCTCTGATTCAATCAGACTCTCAGACCCATTCATAGCCATTGACTCAGGAATTCCTCCTCTGGATCTCTCCTAAGGATATAATTATGAATGCAGACAAATTATGTACACAGATATTTGTCAAAGAATGGTTTGGAATACTTTGAAGTTGGAAACTGCACCATGGAAATGGTAAAACAAATTATGATATATCTACATAATGGACTATTAGCCGGTTATTAAAATTTATTTTTACTTGGTTATGTACTTGATTAACATACTTAGCTATCACATGGAAGATACTTGTGTTATAATGTAGTTGCAAAAAAAAAATCGGGACTCAGAATTGTGTATTTGGCTTCATCTCAACTATGTAGAAGACATTTGGTTTTGCAGGCTAACTCCAATGCCTTTTTTTTATAAAAGAGAAACTGGAAGGAAAACAATAAAATGGCAACAGTGATTCCTTTGGGATTGGAATTACTGAGGTGGGGGAGGGGCAGAGAAAGAGGGAGACACAGAATCCGAAGCAGGCTCCAGGCTCTGGGCTGTCAGGACAGAGCTCGATGCGAGGCTCAAACCCATGAACTGTGAGATCATGACCTGAGCCAAAGTCGGAGTCTTAACCAACTGAGCCACCCAGGCGTCCCAAATGTTTGTGGTTTTGGACTGCATGGTTCTGTGATTTTCCTTGGCAGCATGGAAAGGCCTTGCTGTAGGAACAGAGGAGTCTCATGTACAGGTGGGGTTTCAACCAGGAAGGCAGAGCAGGAGGACCAAGAGATGATAGCCCTGGGGGTGTGGAAGAGAATAGTTGGGATAATATCCATGCGGATCAGGGCTGCAAAGGATACATGCTGTGCAGGTATGACTCTTAGGACAAGAGAACAAAGAGCAGAAGGTCCCTAGAAGGCGAAAGAGCAAAAGGTTCGGGAAACAGGGAGCAAGACCAGGGTGGGAAAGAGATGAAAAGAGAGTGGGTACTGTAGATTAATGCATTTGAGGTAGATAGAGCAATCCAAGGTTGTGACGAATCACGATGGGAGTTGATGGATTAAGATATTATCAAGCAACTACTATGTAGCAGCACTGTGCTAAATGCTGGATACGCAACAAAAATGTTCAAAACAGATACAGACTCTGCCCTCTGGGAGTCATGCTCTGCTGGGGCAGTTCAGTATGGAACCAAAAATGACCCCCTACAAAGTGTGATATGTGCTCTAAAGAAGAGGTGCAAGTGGGAAATACAGGCCAGAAAAAAAGATCAAAGGAACTGACACTCAAGTTAAAACCTGAAGGATGAAAGGGGTGAGGGTAATGTGAAGGGCAGGGGCAAAGCATTCCAGGAGAGGGGGCTGCTCAAGCAAGCACATCAAAGGAGGTAAGAAGTTGAGCTTTTTGGAAACTGGAAGAAGAGCAGTTTGGCTGCTGTGCGGTGAGCAGATGGTGGCACTGAAAGGAAGTCTATGAAAGACATGGGCAAGGAACAGACCAGACCCTCTTAAGGGATTTGGATTTTCTCCTGACTGGATGGAAGCTACAGAAGGGTTTTGAAAGAGGGAAATGACACGGTCACTCATTATTACTGGAGGAGATTGGGAGGGACAGGGGCTGGGATCTGGATACTGCTGGACAGCCAGCCAGTGGAGAAAGTCCCTCAGGAATAGGGTTCATGTGGCCTCTGATTGTGAGGTGGTTCAGTTTGACCCCTGTCACCAAGACTCACCGGGCAATAGGCCTCTTGTCATGAGAAGGATACTATCGTTTTTTCCTAGATGGTTCCTGGCTGTTCCTTGGCTCTAATTCTCTGCCCAGGTAGGGATGCCTATACCTATGGGGTCTGAATTTTTGGGACCCGAAGAAAGACAGGCAGTTTGTCTTATGAAGATCCAAGAGCAGAATCCTGGGATGAAACACTAGACTTAAATACTCTTGTTTTCTGATAATTCCAAAGGATTCCTCTTCTGGAGTGTGGGAAGGGCTACTCCTCCTTTCTTTTCTAAACTAAAAGGCAGTTTTCAGTTTGCAGAATTAGTTGCCACTTTTAGAAAGGCAGCCTGTTTTGGTGCTGAGGGTGCAGACTGGGGGTTCAAATCCTAGTTCTGCCACTACTTCCTGCATGAGCACATTACTTGCCATTTTCATGCCTGAGTCTTCTCATCCACAACATGGAGATAATAGCAGAACCTCATGTGTAAAGTGGGGGTAATGGCTGGTCTCAGCTCAGGGTTCTTCTGGGAACTGAATGATTTAAACGAGTGATTAATTGCAAATGGCTTAGAACAGTGCTTGGCATTTGATAAAAATATGTCCCCAGATGAGGTGCAGTATACTTAGAAATAGTATAGTCTTTCTTTTGCCAGATCAGTGAGGTTCTCAGGGATAGCTGTGAAAGGTTTCCTGAGACTTGGAGAGGGAAGGAGGGAGGGACAGAAATAAAACAACAGCTATGCTCTTAGCTTTATGGTTGTCTGTACAGGCTTCTAGAAACTGTACATGGTTCTCGTTTTCCTTTGAACCTTTAGGAAAGCCTTGCTAATATTTTTAGCTTTTTCTCCACCCAGCTTCAAGGTTTGGTCCAAGAAGCATTAAGGAGGGAAAGAATTCTCTTGAGCCACATGGCAGGGCCCTGGGGACTGGAGTTCTCAGCAAGAAGGTGCAAGTGCCTGGGAGGTGGGAGAGGGGACATTTTTAAAGGATGAAGGTGACTGCTCTACTAGGTAACAGATAATTTCCCATTTTCCTAACCTATTCACATAGTTCCTTACCACTTTTTAAAAAATGTTTACTTATTTTTGAGACAGTGCGAGTGGGGGAGGGTCAGAGAGCAAGAGAGACAGAGACAGAGACAGAGGATCCAAAGTGGGCTCAGCAGCAGCAAGCCCAATGCAGGGCTCGAACTCACCAACCATGAGATCATGAGATCAACCAACTGAGCCACCCAGGCACCCTCCCTACCACTTTCTATTTTGGATGTTGACACCATGTTCTTTCTCAGCCTTAGCTAATCACCAAGAACTTTGGCTTTTGTTCTCTCAAAACCGACAGTAACTTCAAAAGCCACCCACAGTGCACACAAATAAAGCTAAAGGCTTAAGACAGTCTGGAACAAATAAAATTCTAAGGTGGAAAGGTGACTTACAGAGTCGATAAATATTTAGTAGTTACAACCCCCAAAAATGTGATTTTGAATAGGAAGGAGCAGAGACTTAAGGTGAGAGAAGGGTGTGTAGATTTGCTTATAGTTGTTCAGTTTAGTTTGAGGATTTTGAAAAAAGGACACACACCAAAGTCATTGTCCTGAGGGTGATGAGTCATCTGTCTATTTCGAATGCAGGTGATTAACTTGGGGTCTGTAGACTGATTCCCAATATATATTTATTGCTTTCATGCAAGAAATTTATAAAGCTCTTAACCATCAAAACGGTGCCTTTAAGCAAATAGCTTGTGCTAAAAGGATTATAAAAAAATTTTAAAGGCAACTTCTCTTTATATGCTCAAGTGACTGGGATGTGTCTTTAGCCTTTTTCCCCTGTCTCCTCTTGTATTTGGGATTTTGATCCCACTTAAAGCCAAAGGTGTAGAATGCCTCTTCCAGGGTTCTACCCTGGCTCTTCTACAACGAGTCGTGCAGACGTCGGCTTCTCGAGTCCTCAGTTGTCCGCCAGGATGTGGTGCAGATTCCGGGTGGTCCCCACATAACAGCACCGTCAATAATAATTCAGACGTCAGATAACACCCTCTGAACGTTAACTTTTTCTCTTCTAGCTGGAGTGTGAAAGTTTCTCGCGTGTAAGCTGTAGTGGCCTCGGTCTCTGCGGGGATACAGTTCACGTTCATCTTCCTCCTTGCAGGAAAAGCTCCCTGCTCTTGCTCCCTGCAATCAGCAGACCAAGACTTCCATGAGGGCTCTTTAGTTGATTAGCTGAGCGACCACCCGAGGCCAGCACGTTTCCTAAGACGATCTCCTTAAAAGGACCAGCCTGTCTTTAAAAGGAAAAAAAAGGGAGGGGGGCAGGGGGTAGCCAGCGAGCCTGAGAAGTCATCAGCAGCCTTTCTTCCCACACTTGTGGTATCACAACAATGATTCACCTCAACACAGGGCGGCAGCTTCCCTAATTAGCCTGGAGACGCTCCGGACCCACACTGTTATAAAAAAACAACTTTTACTTTTATTCAAATGTACAGTTCCCACCCACTGCGCCCACTCCCTCCAGCCCCAGGCCCGCGGGCCGCCTGCTTTGCCGGGCGGATCAGGAGCCCCCTAGGCCCCGTGCCGTCGGGCCGCGAAGCCCCCTGGTGACCTGGAAGGTTGAGGCTGGAGTTGGGGCCGAATCCCTCTCGAGGGTATTCAAGTGAGCCGGAACGTGGACGCCTCGTCCTCCAGGCCCGTCGGGGTCGCTGGTGGACCCCGGCCTCGCCAAGGTAGGGGTGGCCTGGCCCGGAGCCCCGACAGCGTCGCCGAGTGGGCCGGCCAAGGCGGGGCGGCGGGAGCAGCCGCGGGGTGCGCAGGGGTCCCCGCCCGGCGCGTGGGGACAGCCTGGGCCCGCCGGCGCCTTCCCCCACGAGCTGTGGGCAGCGACTCCGGCTGTTGGGTGTCGGCGGCGGCGGCGGCGGCGGCGGCGGGAGCGGCGCGCCGCGGGGGAGGTGCGCGCGGCGGCCGCGGGCGAGCGGAGCCGCGCGGCGTCCGCCCCCGCCGAGCCGAGAGGAGCCGAGCGGAGCCGGCGCGCCCGGGGCTGGGAGCGCGCGCCGAGGCAGGCTGAGGGCCGGCCGCGGGAGCGTCGCGCCCGCGCCCCGCTCTCAAGACCCCAACCGGGGCCGTGGCGAGGCCAGCTGACACCTGCTGCGTCGGGCCGCGGGCCGCAGCGTTCCCGCGCGGGTGCCGGAGCGGTTTCGGGCGGGGGCCGCCGGGCGCGCGCGCCCACGGCAGGAGCGTTCCCCGCACGCAGCGGACGGTGTTCCTCCAGCGCTTCGCGGAGCCCGGGCCACGCTCCTGAGCCAGGTACCCGGGCGGTCTGCGGCGGGCTGGCCGCGAAGCGTGCGTGGGCTTGCGACCGGTGGCGCGGGGAGACCTGGGCGGGGGCGGCGCGGACCCAGTAGCGCCCCGACGTCTGCCCAGGTGTGTGGCCGGCCAGGGCAGAGCCCACGCGGCCAGGTGCCCCTCGGACTGGGGGTTGGGGGGTGGGGTGGAGGGGGGCGCGATCCCGCGCGGCCGCCTCGTGGGGCAGCGCGGGCCTGGGCGGAGATGAGCCAGACACGCTCACGCAAGTGCCCAAAGTTTCCCTTTGCTCACTTTGCTGGACTTAACTTTGAATTGTGAGGTGAAGCATAGCAGTTTCAAGCTTTAAGAGGGAAGTCGATCTTGCTGGGTCTGGATCGTTAGTATACGAAGTATTTGTTCCTGCTGTCTCTAAAGGCCATTGCAGGAGAAATTAGTGGACAAAGTCACTAAATGCCTTTTTTATGTGTTAGTTAATGGTTTATTTGTAGGCAGGTTTTAGGCTTCGGTTACAAGCCACCAGTAAGGGATTCTGGGTTCCATGTAAGAAATATTCAAATTGGGGGGCGTTGTCTTAAAAAAATTATAGTTGACATACAACGTTGTATGAGTTTCCAGGGTATGATTTGACAGTTCTATAAGTTACGCAGTACTCACCACAGTGTTCAAAATTTTAATCAACAAAATATATCTTGAACAGATGCTTCATATCTGGCAGGGCTTTAATTTGAGGTTAATAACAGCATAGGTAGTTACTCAAATGAGCCAACATTTGGCTTTGAAATGCAGGGAAAAAGGAATGCCACCGTTTGAATCGGACTTGTGTAGGTACAGGCTGACAGCTGGCATCGTGTCACTGCTGAACACTTAATTTTGAGCCAGGAAATCTCTCCAATGGGAGACAAGCAGCTGTGTGATCTTTTTAGAGGATCACCCCATACCTTCTCAAGCTATCTTAAAATATCCTCCCTTATTCAAGCCTGCAAGCTTTCTTCATTTACATAACGCAGGCAGTGGACCATGGAATAGAATCTATTTAGACCCCTGGTATTCAATCTGGAACTCAGTCACCTCATCCCCCACACACCTGGAATTATGGAGCAGGGTGGTCACTCCTGAGAGCCCTTTGAGGTTATAAAATTGTGAGGGGAAACATCTGGAGAGGGCCCCGCAGTGGTGTCTGGGATCCCTGCCTTTGGGAGCTGGTGGAGAAGGGTTGAACTGGCTGGTTTCCTGGCTCTGCCCCAGTCTTGTGCTGAGCCATGTTGGAGCCTGAGGCAAAAGGAAAAATCACTAATCTGGATCCTGTCTTTAGTTAAAATTGTAGTATTTAGCACGACATAGATTTTGTGTTTATTTTGACGTTTTAAAACACTGCATTAAGACGTTTGCCTTGTGGAGCTTTTGGTCTCCGTTTAAATTTTGCGTCTGAGGTGAATGCCTCACTTGCCTCACCCTAGTTCTAGACTTGCCTGTGAGTCCAGGTGCTTAACTTCTGCAAGCATCAGTTTCCTCACCTATAAAATAAAAAAAAAGTAGACTCTCCATGGATGTTGTACAGCTAAAGCATAGCATCTGGCTGTTTACACAGGACTAGGCATATGGGGACCATGAAAGGGTGGCTGTCCTATTTGTATTTCCCCGAATCTTCCTGAGTCTTGGTTTGCACTTAGCAAAATGGGAGTAATATAGCCAGCTCACAGGGATGCTGTCAGGGTTAAATGAGAGAATGTGTGTGAAGGCGCTGGCCCTCCTGGAGGGTAAGTTTTCTGTGATGGCTTGGTGGGCCCCGGATTTGCCTTGCAAGGTCACAACCACTTGCTTTCCCCTCTGGACATTAGCCTTGTGCCTTGTCATGCACAGACACTCATAAATTCTGTTTGTGTTGCATTGAGACCCCACAGAAGCTTTTGAATCAAAGTAGAGATGTTTCTTGCCCAGGACTAATTTTGGAGTGGTGAAGTTCACCAGCCACAAGTTGTAGTTAGCAAAATGTTTTATAAATGAACTTAATTTTGCTACTCCAAACAAACGACTTTGGTTCCCTTTTGGTATATTTAGTCCTTGTTTATGATTGTGATTTTCCTGAGCCTAAGTCAAGTGATATTATCTCAGTCACTAGCTTAAGGCAACTTGGTCCCTTGAGAGTCAGTCTCTCAGTCTCTCTAGGTTACTCTTGGGGGCCCCTTCTCCCCACAGGTGGTCTCTGGGCACCAGGACAAGGTTGGCATCATGTAAAGGTGTGTGGGAGAGTGGCCTCTTGCTGATGCATTTCCCATCACCACCACTGAGCCTTCTTTCCCTCCTCCACTGAGTGTGGTCCGGCTGGGTGTCACTGGGGTGAGCTACAGCTGGGACCTGGCTCCTGCAACTGGCTGTGAGGTCGGCACACTCTGGCTCTCTTCTAGGTCTCTCCTGGGCACCCGAGAAACTGCCCGGATCATGTGGCACTATGTTAGGCTTCCATTTCTGCCCCACTTGAGTGGTCCTCAGTGTTCCCAATAGGAAGCAGGACAAAAACTTCCCATGTTTTGTGTTCCCTTCAACCTTCCATGGATTTTTCTTCCCTCACCACCTCTTCTCTAGGTGGTGCAAAGCGGTGGGGGGGGGGGGGGGGAGGGTGCTCAGTCCCTTCAGCTTCCCCTTTTCTTAGTACTGGAAGAGTTTTTTTTTTTTAAGATTTTATTTTTAAATAATCTCTACACCCAACATGGGCTCAGACTTACAACCCTGAGGTTGAGTTTCATGCTCCACTGACTGAGCCAGTCAGGCACCCCAAGAGCTTTTTTTTTTTAACCTGTGGGGCAAGAGTCTTAAGTCATATCTTCTGTTCTCTGTGCATTATGACTTAGAATAAAAAAAGAATTAAACATCATCTCACCTCCCCCCCCGCCCCAGCTTTGAAAAATCAGACGCATCCTGATGAGGTGGGAAGGAGGCAGGGAAGAACAAACTGGGAAAATAGGGAAAAAATTCCCTTCCTCTCCCTGCTCTCCATCTTTCTGGCCACACTGACCTGGGTTATGGGCACTGGACTTCTTAATACATGAAAAAGACTGGGAAAGATATAGAACCTGCTGGAAATACCAGTCACAGGCTGGGAGGAAATGGGGAAAGAGCAGCTTTGAAGCTTTGTTGGTGGGTGGGAGAAGAGACTAGTTTTCTGCTACACATTACTGAGTCCAGCCCAGTAAACCAGTTTCAGGTGGATTAATGTCTTTCAAACCATTACCCCCTATTTATGCTGCTGTTTCTTCATCATCAGAATGATCCACTGTGTGCTTTGCATTTACTAAAAGCATAAGAGAAACAGAAAAATCCAAGTCATAATTAGTTGCTTCTTCAGGGTGCTTAGGAATTATTTGAAGAATAAGATTAGCCTTTAGGAAGCCTAAAGCTGTAAACCCAAGCTCTGGGTTTTGTTTTCACACTCAGTGGTTGGAAGGTGAAGTGGTCAGGGAAGGCTTCTTGGAGGGGGTGACTTTAAGTAACATTAAGACTTTGCCACATGTATGTGAGATGAAAGAGAGCTTTCCATGAGAAGGAGCTCTTGAGTGCCTAGAGACAGAAAGGCCTTCCCAGGGGTGGCCTTTCAGGATGTGCTCGTGGCTTGACCCTTCTTGGTGTCATGTTTATCCCTTTTGTTGTCTAGGTACCTGTAAACACTGGCACAGTTACTGTCATCTGTGGGTAGGACAACAGGAATGGTCAGCTCTCTAAATTCCTTGTGTTTTCCCAAACTAATGGAAATCAGATGTGTTTTCATCTACCCTGTTTTCTTAGATATTTGCATCTGGAAAATAATTTCAAACTTTTGGGTCAGGTCAGTGGTCCTTGAGATATGTTTGTGATTCTGATGAGTTAGTTACCTTGGAATTCTTTGTATTGCTTTAACGTGCTATAACCCATAATTCTGAGCTCAGTGGGTCATGAACCAGAAGATGCCATGTGAGTACTCATGGAATTTAGTGTCTAATAGACAGGGAACAGTGAGACAGGTGCAACCATGCACCCAGGGGCTCCTTGACAGGTGTCAATGCCTGATTCCATGCAGACACTTGTACTTTTCAGATGCAGATTCCTGGTAGGAAGGACTCTCAAATATTTTTCTTATGATTAAGGTATCTGTGAAAAGAAATTACAGAAGATCTTTTTGAAAGGTGAGGAGTAGACAGTTATTTAGTTGCTCAAGCCTCTTCCTATCCCTGGTGTGTGAGGCTGATTTGTAAATGTATGAAATTTGAGAACTTCTGGAATACTTGGCCTCACGTCTGAGGTCCATTCACCAGTCTCTGCATCCTTTCTGACCCCCAAATTCTCATGTTTGTGGGAGGCAATAGAAGCATTAGCTGTGGTGTGCGATTTTCCCAAGAAACTGCTCTCTGAATGAGGCATATGAAAATGTCAGAGGTGTTTTGCTTTCTTAAAGTAAGTGATCCAGCCAAGCGGGGCAGTCAGGGCGCTGGTTTCAGCTGTGGCACTTAAGAGTCCCTGTGACCTCAGGCACCCCAGAGAATGGGGGGGGGGTTTACTCATATGCGCGCGCGCACACACACACACACACACACACACACACACACACAAGCATCACTTGAGGTATTGTATCAGCAGAAGAAATGCTTCATAAATTATTTATGACTATTCTTCCATTTCCTTTCTTAGAACGTGAAGGATACTTATTATAATTCCCAATTAGGACCCCTAATAAAGTACCCTACAGAATAAAGGGTCCTTCTGCATCTGAGATCTGATGGCATTTAAGGAAAATGAGCAAATGTGCTACAGAGTGCCCCTGAGAAAAGTTAATGATAGATGTCATGTGGGGAAAGGCCTTGATGCAATTTAAAGCACACAGTGAGAAGTGAGGGGAAAGCGATGGGAAGGGTAGCACAGGTAGGATAGGGTGAAAGTGGGTGGAAGACCTTCAGCATCTGGGTTGTGGGGTACACTGTGGTCATGGGCTCCATCTCTCTCTACAGCATTAGCTGTCCCTGCTAATATGTGGTTACAAGGACCAGTTAAAGTACTAGCGGAAGGGCCATAGATGGGACACACACACACACACACACACACACACACACACACACACACACTTGTTCTATTGGTGAGATTCGTAGGGACAATTCTGCCCTGCCACATCTGTGGCTCCTCAGCGAGCCTGATGAACAGCCATGGATTAGAATGGGTGTCACCAATGGGTAACCAAATTGCAACCAATATTAGGTTCCTCTTATATATTTAATGTTATACATAAGAATATGTCATGAATATTTAGTATTTTTTCAGCATTTAGTGTATCATGAATATTTACTGCCCAGCTGCTTTGGGTATATTTAGTACGTCATGAATATTAGGTATCTCTTGTCCTTCCACACCTTTCTGTTTGTTTGATATACACATGTTCTCTTTACTGAGTTTTATCTATACTAAACATATCTTATAAGTCATCCATCCCCTTTGCTGTCTTTTCTTTAGAATTGAATATTCTCAAATAACATGACAAATGTACATTACACCAGCCTAGTCTCTTAAAATAAATTTCCAGGTTGTATATATTTTTGTGAAGCCATTGTCCTATCAGGATGGGTGTCTGAGGTGTGTGGGGGCCTCTGGGACTTGGTGTAGGTCTGTATAGGCTGATAAAGCTTGCTCATGTGCACTTCAGGTTTGCAGATGGACAATGAACTGTGTGCTTGGGGCTGGTTTCTGCTCTTGGCTCCTGAGGAAAGAAGTGACCATGGGAGAATGTCCATCCGAGAGGCTATACCTGTTGTTTTGAGCCTTGCGCAAGCTGGTCTCAACTCTTAGCTCTTTTTGGTTGGATGCAGCTGTGTGGCCAGGCACAACATCTGCACCAGCAGGGACAGGGACAGGAGCATTGGATGTGGGGTCACAGTTCACCTGGGGCCTAGGCTCAGCCCTGGGCCTCTTGAGTTCTCCTCCCTGGTCTGCAGCTGATGTGGGCAATGCAGTGAGCTGCTCTGGAACACCATCCCCTCTCTGCACCTGCTGTTCCAACCTGTGTCTAATACCACACTCCTGGTCCAGAGGTTCCATCATCTTGCTTTAATACATTAATTACTCCCCTTTTCTTCCCCTCTATTCCCTGAAAAGTGGTAGCAGGAACTTTTTCATGGGTCCTTTCTGCATGGACAATTTGTGACATGGAAGCGACAAGCGCGAACCCTGCTGATGGAAACGGGGAGGAGGATGGGATTTGGGGGCGGGTCAGGCCCACACACTGGACATCGTACCACTTCACCTGGTGCTTTGTTCTCTGTGAACTGGGCTTATTTCCTCAGAAACTGAAGTGGTCACGTATGTTTGGATGGTTGCTGGGTGGCAGCTGCATGCTCCATTGGAAATCAGATCTTTAAATCACCATGTATTAGCGTTTCCAGTATACCGTCTGGGTGAAACAGGCTCTTCACGTACAAACACAAAACATTTTGCAGATCTGAGTCACTGTTTTCTGAGGCTTGGCCTGTGTCATCTTGTTTTCATCATGGCCTCCATGAGCAGAGATGGTTCTTTCAGCTGAGGTGTTCGTGCTAGCAAGGCTTCCCTGGTACCACGTTTAGAGCTGAAATTACAGGTTGTGTTTCATGGGCCCTGGGGCAGCCCAGAGGCATCCCTCGATAGTGGAGGAACCACTGCAGGCAAGACTCTGCCAGGCCAGCAGCAGGGAAGGCCCAGAAGGTCGCGAACTTGGCGTGGGGCAGGCCTGCCAGCCGCCCAGAATGCCGACCAGACGTGTGATTTGGCTCGTCGCAGTCAGGCTGCTCCTTGGCTGCTCCCTTGTGTGGCACAAGGTCAGGTGCGGCACAACAGACTGGCTCCACCACGAGGCAAAGCCGGGGGCGGAACATGAGTGGGCGTCTTGCTAGATCTGGGGGCACGTCCTCCCAAATTTTTGTCTGTGCTATACCGAATATTCATGTGTGTGTACATGTGTGTGTGTGCACGCAAAAGTACCTGTTTAATATGAAGAGGTAATATCTACATTGTTTCGTGCTGCCCTTTCTTCCTTCCTTCCTTCCTTCCTTCCTTCCTTCCTTCCTTCCTTCCTTCCTTTCCTTCCTTCCTTCCTTCCTTCCTTCCTTCCTTCCTTCCTTCCTTCCTTCCTTCCTTCCTTCCTTCCTGTATATGTCTTTATTTGAGAAAGAGAGAGTGTGCACGCAAGTCAGGGAGGAGGAGAGAAAGAAGGAGGGAGAGAGTCCCAAGCAGGCTCTGCACTGTCAGTGTGCAAAGCCCCATGCAGGGCTTGAACTCACGAACTGCAAGATCATGACCTGAGCTGAAATCAAGAGTCGGATGCTTAACCAACTCAGCCACCCAGGCGCCCCTGCCTTTTCAAAATTAGTATTGTGTGTTGAGTCTCTTTTCCACATTGCTAGATATTCTTTCTTAGTATTGGTTGTGTGGCTGTGAGGAGCTCCCATAGGATGGGCAGGCCCAGTTAACCCAAGTCCTCTGTTGGATCAATGTCTACTTAAATTATTTTCAACACTTAGCCACTTAGTAATGGTAGGACGGTGAACATCTTTGTCCACGCTCTTTTGCACATTTGTCTGGTTGGTTCCTTCCAACTACTATCTCATAAGTAGATTTCCTGTGTATGTACATGCCTCCTCCTTTAATATGCCCTGCCTGGAATAATTTTTTTTTTCACACCAAGGTGTGTGTGTGTGTGTGTGTGTGTGTGTGTATGTATTTATGAGAGAGAGAAATTTCCCTCCTCTTGGCCGACAGTGTCTTCAACATCTGTGTTATTCAGGATTTGCTCGAGTTAGTTTAGGCAGAAGAGGATTTAATGCAGGAAATTCAGGGCCAGCAGAATCGTTAGAAGCTTGGCCCTTGGCCAGACCTACAGGAGTGACCCCCAGAACAACACTGCAGGGCTGGCTGGACAGGAGCTGCTGCCTCCAGCCCCAGACCCATTCCGTGGAGGGTCCCTCCTGCTCAGTGTACATCCATGAAGCTGGGGACAAGGCTGTGGGACTTCCACACCTTTCTCCCCCCATGGAAAAACCTGATGCTTCTGCGGAGGTGGTGGTGTCTGTTAGCAGAGATGCACAGGAGACTCTTCCACGTGGGGAGCCTGGCAGGGAGGGAGGCTAGGAAGTCAATTTATGAACTATATTTCTCCTTGGTTTTCTAGCCTCTAGCAGGCAGTGAACAAGCCAGGGAGTGTGAACAGAATCTCAGCCTTTATTTGTTTTTCTAATGTTGTCCTTTTAGTGTTGTATCTGAAGCAGGCAGAGGTGAGGTTCACAGAATGTAGCCACAGGTATGGTGATGGGCCTGGGTCCCTGTCTCACCAAATCAGTTGTTCTGCTCTCAGAGAAGGCCCAAAATCTTTCACGGATAAGGTTTTCATTTCAGTTGCCTTGGACATGAGCCCCAGTCCCCTTCCTACTCACTCTTAGAAACCAGATTAGAAGCTTCTCCAGCCTGAGCTTTGTTCAGATAGGTGACAAAACAACATGAAGCCATGTACCAATAGTTCCTGCAGACTTGCCTTGTCTATGAACCATGTATTTGAAAATCGGATCCCCGGAGACCTGCCTCAGTGGGAAGGGTGTGTGTTGTCTAGTTGTTTTCTCTTGACATTGGAGACCCTTTGCTCTCTCTCCCCCTTTTTTGGTGGTATCGTGTTAATGTTGAACAGCCCTGTTATTAGGCATGGGGAGGAAGCAGGAGTTAGTGTACTGTCAAGTTAAGATTCAGATTTTTTTTTCATGAGCCATAATTGATCAGCAGTCAGTTTATGAACTATATTTCTCCTTGCCTCTCCAAGCAGGCTTTTGTGCATAATTACTGTGAATTCAGGTGTTTGTATAGTGCCAAGTTCCCCCTCTGAGTGGATTACTGCATTTTCAGTTGTTTAGGAAAAGCATTGCTGAGGAAGGGTTCCAGGAAAGACTGTGTCTTTAGCAACCCTCAGCCCATGGGTGGCCCAGGGTGTTTTGGTGACTGTGGGGGTCAGCTACCAACCTGATGTGCACACCTTTCTGGCCCTAAACAGGCCCTCCACCCCTTACAGTAAATGTTACCCTTCAGAGATTGACTATTTAAAGCAACCTGATGGTCCCTAACTCGAAGCTCTGAGGGAGATGCCGGGGGTGAGGAAAGAAGGAGCCCAGCTTCCTCCCAACTCCAGATGGGATGTGACAGCTTTTGGGACAAGTTCTTGGAGGGTCCAAAAGATCATTATTTTAGAGACCCATCAGAGAAACCCATATCTTTTACAAAGGAGAACGTATTGGTGATTTGATATATCCCAAGTGATTCACTTTGGGTTTCAACAGCACCTTCCTTCTGTAAATTAAAAATAGAACTTGACAGAGCCGGTCACTATATGGTAAAACCTTGGTTTGCGAACACAATTCATTCTGGAAAACATGCTTATAATCCAAAGCTCTTGGATATCAAAGCGAATTTCCCCATAAGAAATAATGGAAACTCAGATGATTCGTTCCACAACCCAAAAATATTCATGTAAAAATGATTACAATACTGTAATATAACATAAAGAAAATACAAAATATAAAGAGAAATAAACAAATTAAGCTGCTGTTACCTTTGAAAACCTTCGTGGCTGATGTGAGGGAGATGAGAGAGGAGGGTTATTGTGTAGGATGACTTTTACTCTCACTAACGGAATCACTGCTGTCTGTTGGCTCAATGGAATCTTTTTCTGTATGGAGGCAATTGGATAGTCTCACATTGATAGTGACTACAGTACAATATTAATAAGCACTTGTCATATACTGTATTTAATGTAACTGGCAATAGGCCGTAGAGGAAAGGGTCTATGTCTGCAGGAAGCCTGACCTAGAATGAAACAAAGCATCCCAAGCTTACTCGTGTATGGAAAAGCAAAGGACAGTTCATTGGTGCTTTGAAGTGACAAAAAATACACTAGTGCCAGTTGTGGGCACTCTCTAACGTTCTAAAAAGTCACTGATTTCTGCCAAACACTGGGGCCTGAGACAGAGCATCCTAGCATGGGAGATCACCTGTAATCCCACAGAGAGAGAGAGAGAGAGAGAGAGAGAGAGAGAGAGAAACCATTGGCTCAGTTGTGATCATGTGATGTTTGGCATCACATACTGCTCATATCACAAGACATTGCTCATTTATCAATTTAAAATTTATAGAAATATTTGCTCATCTTGCAGAACACTCTCAGAACAAGCTACTTGTAATCCAGTACTATACTTACTACCTGTTGAACACTGGGCACCATTTTGGGTATTTCCCCTTCATCATCTCACTGAAGCCTGTGATCACGCTGTGCATTTTATAAATAAGGAAACTGAGGCCTCGAGAGGTGAAGTAACTTGGCCAGGGTTCCTCAGCTAGTGAGTGAAAGAGCTGTGAACCCAGCTCCACTCACCGCTCCCCCTGTTTCTCTCAGAAGATGATTTCCCCTTGAAAATAGCCTGTTTCCAAGGATGTGGAGAAACAGGAGCCCTCTTGCACTGTTGGTGGGAATGCAAACTTGTGCAGCCACTCTGGAAAACAGTGTGGAGGTTCCTCAAAAAATTAAAAATAGAACTACCTTATGACCCAGCAATTGCACTACTAGGAATTTACCCCAGGGACACAGGAGTACTGATGCATAGGGGCACATGTACCCCAATATTTATAGCAACACTGTCAACAGTAGCCAAATTATGGAAAGAGCCTAAATGTCCATCACCTAATGAATGGATAAAGATGTGGTTTATATATACAATGGAATACTACTTGGCAATGAAAAAGAATGAAATCATGCCGTTTGCAGCAATGTGGATGGAACTGGAAAGTAATATGCTGAGTGAAATAGAGAAGTACAGATATCATATTTGTCACTCATATGTAGATATTGAGAAACTTAATGGAAGGCCATGGGGAAAGGGAAGGGGAAAAAATAGATACAGAGAGAGAGGGAGGCAAACCACAAGAGACTATTAAATACAGAGAACAAACTGAGGGTGGATGGGGTAGAGGGGAAAATGGGTGATGGGCACTGAGGAGGGCACTTGTTGGGATGAGCACTGGGTGTTGTATGTGAGCCAATTTGACAATAAATTATAGTAAAAAAAACCTGTTTCTCTAGTGTGCAACCGAGGTACTTACCCACACAAGCGCTGTGTAGTTGTTGGCTTTATTGCTGTTACTATTTAGCGAACATGCCCAGATGCTGTCATGATTGCTTTACCCTCACTGTTTTTATCCCGATTTTACAGAGGAGCAAACTGAGGCACAGGGAGGTTATGGGACTTACCTAAATCACCAGTACACAGTGGAACGGGGATTTGAACCCAGCGTCCTTTCCTTGTTGCCCTGCTTTTAACCTGTCTTGAACTGTTAACTTGCAATGACTGGGAAGTGTCCTTATAACTCCCCCAGGGTTTTACTTAATGGGAGGGAACACTCTTGGAAAATCATTCCTGTTGGTGTTCACAGAGCCTGGAGGGGCTCTTTACTCCCCAGTCAGATTCCTTCTGAGCCCACCTCCCTGACATTCCAGCCACAACTGGAGTCTAGGTGGAGACCTTTCTCCTGCCTCTCTCTCTCTCGGCTGCCTGCAGCAGATTTTGCAGGAAAGGAGAGGAGGGGAACGTCACGGATGGAGGTGGCAAGGGCACAGGCACAGGCTGAAGGCTGGGCTGACCACACCCTGGCAGACCCCTGGCTGTTTGGGTGACCTTGAGGACAGCCTTGGGCTTACTTTCCAACTGCACGCACTGGGAGATTGAGATATGTGCCTCCCAGGGTTGTTGGGAGAAGAAAAGGCAATAGTTTATGTGGAAATGGCAGACATGCTGTAACCAGTGTATAAGAGTGAGTTAGAAATGACATTTTATTTTAATTGTTATTATAATTTAGCCCTTTTTATTAATACATTTCTAGGAAGAGTAAGGCCTCGTGACTGGGGGCTCTGGGCACAAAGCCTAACTCTCCTGTTCTCCAGCCTCATGGTCTCTCAGTGCCTGGGTTCCCCATGGGGGTGGGACTAGCACCGGCCTCGGAGGATTCATGTGGGGACTGGCTGGAGTGCTAATGTCCCAGGGCAAGCACGTACTTAGCCCCAGCTCTTAAGTACTTGCTCACCTGAAGGCCTGCAAGTTAAATGGCTGCCATCTGTGAGAATAAAAACCGAAGTGGTACAGTGGGGGAGAACGGATTGGAGCCACCAATGGGTGAACAGGTTATGTCTTCCAGGCACTATTAGGCACTTATATGACCTCACTAATTCTGCGAATAACCTTTAAAAGTAGAAATGATTGTCACTCTTTTGAGGTGAGGAAACTAAAGCTCAGGGAGGTGAAGGTGATGTGTGGGTCCCCATCACAGGAGACCCAGGGGGCTGCATCCCGAGTCTTTCTGGCTCTATGGGGCTATTCTAAGTGAACTGTTCACCATGTACCAGCATGATTAACTGCAGGAACAAATACTTCCCCCCAAATCATCTGTTCTCGTTTCTCCCCCTTTCCCAGATAAACACTGCTGTTGTGGCATCGTGTTATGCTCTCCCAGTTCTTTGCTGTTCTGATGGACATAGACAGAGTCTTTTGTGCAAAGTGGCAGTTTAAACCCCTCATGGCCAACCAAACTGGAATTCCCATCTGAACTCACGTCAAAGAGCAGTATCCAGGATGGCTGCCGTGGTGTTTGGTTTCTTAAAGGCTGTTGGTTCTCCCCTAAAGCTTGAGTGCCTGGTCTTTCTGAGAATGAGGGTCCCTTTGTAACATTGAACAATTTGGGAAACCTTTCACATGACAGTAACTGTATTTTCATGAGCCATCAAGAAGTGTCACTGCTCAGTATAGCTTTAGTATTAGAAATATACGGGTCATCAGGGCGCCTGGGTGGCTCCATTGGTTTAGCATCTGAATCTTGATTATGGCTCAGGCCATGATCCCAGGGTTGTGGGATCCAGCTGATGCTCAGCATGGAGCCTGATTAAGATTCATTCTCTCTCTTTCTCTCTCTCTCTCTCTCTTTCTCTCTCTCTCTCTCTCTCTCTCTGCCTCACTCATGTGCTCTCGCTCTCTCTCTCTTAAAAAAAAAAGGGAGAAAAAAGAAAAGGAAAAAAAAGAAATACACAGGTTGTCTTAGCCACGTAGGGACCATGAGGCACCTGAGACCCCTCTCTTCTACATGGACTCTAACAGAAGGCTCTGGGACTCTTGCAGCCATGTCTTTCCCTCAGTAACCCAGACTCAAAGGGTGCCTTGGCCTCCTGTCTACCTGTGAGAGATAGCCAGGTATTGAGCTAATTTGAATACGAAATCTATAGCCAGAAGAAAACCAGGCAAAAGTCCCTGAGACAAACTTACCAATTTAACCAGTCCCACTGGTTAAAGTCCTTGTCTGTTTATTCAGTGTTCCTTCAGGACACACTTATCAAGGCCCCTGTGAAGCTCACAGTCTATACAGTAGCTCTAGATATAAAGGCATAAGTGCAGTGAATGTGACAGGTGAGGGCAGTGGATTCCACTGAGGCAGGCTGTGCAGGGTCTGGGTTGTAGAGACACTGGCCAGGCTTGAGCTGGGTCTTCCACAGGGAGTTTACAGGGAACCCTGCTGGGCTCATGGTAGGATGGAGCTGACTGGCCCAGTAGGTGTGGGAGGCTGAGAGTCCATAATAGTTTTAGGGCCCACAAAAATGTTTTAATTTCCTTTCAAATCCAAAGGAAAACATGAACTTTAGGCTCAACAAAATGTGTTAATATATAATAACATCATCTTTATGCTGATGCAACTGTAACATGTACTTTTTAAGTTTTTATTTAATAGAGGAAGGGGCCTATGTAGGCAAAGGTGCCTAGAGCCCAAAACAGTCATAATGTGGCAGGATGGCAGAGTGACCTCCTGACCCAGGGAACTGCCTGAGCTGAGTCACACAGGCAGGGATGACCCAGGTTAGGAAGGGACCGCTCAGAGGCTTGGCTTAGCAATGCAGTTGGGTTGGGGGAAAAGCAGGGACCCTGAAAAGACCGTCTCAACCTTGGCCACAGCCTGTTTATTGAAGGCAAACAGCCCTTGGTTTTGCAGGCTCAGGACCAAGTGTTTGGGTGCCTCAGCCTTAGGCATCACTGAAAGGTAGATGCGAGGGAATTTTAGGACCTTCAGAATATTAGCTAAACCCAGAAAAGGTTGTATTTCTCAAATGTGAGGTATTTGCGGTGGGGGGCGGGGTTCTAGTCCCACCCTGGTCACTTGGAGTTGAGGCTTACACCTTTGAAAACGTTTCCTCATATGAAAGCTGGGGCAGTAATTCATACAGTTTTGCTGAGGGAATTAGATAGCACATGTCGAGTGCCTTCCTAGCCCAGTGCCTGGCCTGTAGGCACTGTCAAATGCTGGTTTCTTTCTCCTTTCCTTGTATACTTGGCCTCATTCAGGGCAGGCCAAGGAGATGGAGGTGCGCTTACCTGGGCCGTGCCTTGGCCTGGTACCAGCACCACTTGTGGCTGCCCTAGCCTTACCTACCAGGCTGACTCAGAAGGTCTGGGTGGGACCATAGTTTGTGTTTAACAAGCTTTACAGGTGAATCTGCTGTGTGGCCAGGGTTGAGGGCTTTGGCCTTCACCTGAGCACGTCTGTGCCACAGTTTGGTAGATTTGATTTCCAAGACCCAGGCTCCCACCTTTTTGAGGGAGGGAGGAGCCTGAGGCCTCGTGTGGGGAGAGTCCAAGAGCGCAAGGCTGGGCTGGCCTGGGTCCCATCCACCCTGAAGAGGCACAGGCACTCCTTTGTCCTCGGCCCCACGGGCCTCCCCTTCTTCCTGGAGTACTTTTCTTTCTTTTGGCTTGAGGAATGAGCAGAGCTGAGTGGCTTTTCTCCACACTGATGTTTCCAGTTTCCCTCATCTACTTTGTCAACACACATTTGTTGCAGCCATGTGCATGGCACAGTGATTTGAGGCAGGACAGCTTAGCTGTGGGCCAGGCCTTCATGGCACCACCTGATAGAACACAGATGTGTGCCTCTTATCATAAAGTAGACTAAAGTAAGGGCTACTCCACAAGGTGCACACCCTGTGGGGATTAAAGAATTGAGATTATGGAGGCAGCATTGATGGATCTGGAGGAGTGAATGCCACTTCTACGGTCAGGGTAGCATGTCCACTTGGAGGGAGAATGTGGCATGTGTAGGAAAGGCCGTGTCTGATGGTACAGGACACGGACGGTATGGAGGGCTGAAGAGGGCAGCAGAGATTAAAGAAGTGGGCTGTGGCTGGACTAGGAAGGCTGGGCATCCCACAGGAAAGTGCTGGCACTCTTGAGTGGTCATGTCCCTGGGGGCTTGTGGAGGCGACCACTCAGTAAGGGCTTTGGAACCAGCTGTGCTTGGCTCAGGGGAAGTTGTAGAGACAGTGCTTACCCACAGAAGTGTGTGCCGTGAAGCCTCTCTGCCTGTAAAAAAAAAAAAAAGTCAGGAAATGTGATGGAGAAGCTGTTCCCTTCACTACAGAATCAAAGATGGAACACCTAGGAAAGGCACTCATAGGAAATGTGTAGAACCTGTATGCAGAACACGATAAGGTTGCCCTGGAGACACAAAAGAGCAATTGTATAAATAAAAATGTTCAGCATGCTTCTGGAAGGGAGGGGTCAATATTTTACATATTTAAGTTGTTCCCAAATTATGGATTTAATGCAACTCCCAGCCAGAACCTGGATGGATAACCTATCAGGTATTAAAACATTATAAACTTAAATGAAACATTTTGATATTGGGATGATAATATCATGGTAAACATATCCATGAAACAGACTAGAAAGTCTGGAAAATAGAAGTTAATAGATTTAGTTAATATTTAACCCCTTGGGAAACCATCAGGTCCTTTATTCATATCAAACCTCAAAATATACTCCCTGAAATATATAAATTTTAAAATGAAATGATGAGGGGCGCCTGGGTGGCTCAGTCGGTTAAGCGTCTGACTTCGGCTCAGGTCATGATCTCACGGTCCGTGAGTTCGAGCCCTGCCTTGGGCTCTGTGCTGACAGCTCAGAGCCTGGAGCCTGCTTCAGATTCTGTGTCTCCCTCTCTCTCTGACCCTCCCCCGTTCATGCTCTGTCTCTCTCTGTCTCAAAAATAAATAAACATTAAAAAAAAATTTTAAATGAAATGATGAAATTCACTTTAGCTAAGTATTTGAGAAATTATCAGATGAGAAACATCTTTTTACATGTGATAGAGACAGGAGGCACAAAGCTAGAATTGTTTTTGTTTGTTCATTGGGGAGAATAAAAACTGTAGTACACCAATAGGAGAAACCCAAAAGCAAAATCAAAAGTCAATCGATAAACTAAGAAAAAATTCCTGCAATGTGTGTGACACATACCCTCTTACATGAACAAATCATCATTGATATGGAGAAGTGTTATTATGAATAAAGTTGCCAGTAGGAAAGTGGGTAAAGGATATGAATTTGTTTTAAATGGCAGCAAATGTGAGAAAGAAGGTCAATCTTACAGTAATTAAATAGGTACATATTAAAATTAGATACTAATTTTTTGCTATCAAATGAGCAAGTTTTGGGTGTGTTTTTTTTTTTTTGTTTTTGTGAATGATGGTGCTCAGCACAAGTGGAGATGTGTGGCAAGGGCTTTGTTCTGCCTTTAGGAGGGGAAAGTATAAGCGCTCTGCCAAGCAGCTTTGGCAGAATGTCCCCAAACCTGTAAAGGAATACATCCTTTATCCTGGTGATTCTACTTTTAGGAATTTTCCCCAAGAAAACAATGAAATATGTAGTCAAAAAGTTTCTATGCAAGGATGTTCCTCACAATGTTATTTATAAAGATGAAAATTTGGAAGCAATTTAAACATCCAATAATGGGGGATGAGTCATTCGCATGCCAGAGAGCAGTGGAGCCCTTGAGAGTGTTTCTGAGGATGTTTAGTCAAAGGAACTTCATGGTCTCAGGCTAAATGAAGAAGGCAGGAAAGATGGCAGCCAGAGCTGAGAGATGATGGGTGTGCAGGACCCCGGAGGGAGAGAGCCCGAACGAGGAAGGGAGAAGTTTGGGTGAATAGGCCAGCCTTCACATTTGTTTACATTCCCTTCAGCGACTTTTGATTGAACAGGTACTGGGTGCATGGCATTGTCATTTTGGTTCTATTTAGAGCACAAGAAAGTTTGGGTGGACTGATCGAAAGGAAGGGGTGGTGATACTCTCAGAGGCTCAGGCAAGCTCTCACTTAGGGTCACAGACCCGTGTCCACCCAGCCCCTCCAGACAGGCTCTGCTGTTCTACCCCTCTCCTGGCTGCTCCCCCCTTCCCCAGGAGCTACTTTTTCCTACTTCCTCTTCTCAGTGTGCCTCAGGGATGGGAGTTTAAAACCAAAAAAAAAAAAAAAAAAAAAAAAAAATCTGAAAAACCCAAACAAACAAAAACTCAGGAGGTACAATTTTAAATTAAAAAAAAAATCTTTCTGAAAAAGATATTGCCTTCTACATAAGAAAAAAATTTACATGTTATTTATGTATGTGTATAGGGAAAGTACTAGAAGCAAACATTATTAAAATGTTTCTGGTCAGCTCTGACAGAATTATGGGAGATTTAATAGTTTTTTTGTATTTTTTCTTATAATCAGCATGGATGACTTTCTTTTAAAAAAAAAAGCAGCTGTATGGAGAAATAATTGACGCACAATGTGCACATGTTTAAGTGCACAATCTGATAAGTTTTGACATATGTACACACCCATAAAACCAACATCACAGTCAAGACAATGAACATATCCATCACCCCCAGAAGTGCCTCATGCCCTTTGTAATCTCCTGTCTCTACTCCTGCAAGACAACCACCCATCCACTCTCTGCCACTGTTATTCAATTAACATTCCCTGGAATTTTATGTAAATTGACTCTTGCAGTATGTAGTCTCCTTGTCTGGCTTCTTTGAGTCTCTAATTGTTTTGTAGTTCATCCATATTATTGTGGGTATCAGTGATTTAGTCTTTTTTATTGCTAAGTAATATTCCATTGTGTGGATACAACAGGTTTTTGTTTGTTTTTTTTTTTTGGTTTTGTTTTTGTTTTTGTTTTTTGTTTTTTTTTACAGCCCAGCGAATTACTTTTGTAATGAAGAAAAGCCCCATTTTTCTAAGCGTACCCTGAGATTGGATAGTGTTGTGGGAGTTTGGGTTCCTGCTATCCATCCCTCTCTGGAAGCTTGGGGCAGTTTTCCAGTCCTGACACAGTGACTTTAAGGGCAGCAATCTGGTAAGCCCCAAGGGGCCATATGCTATCATTTGTCAAACAAAGGCTTGGCCAAGCCTTTGAACACTTGTGCTGTATATGGTCAGAATTTGATTTGGGTTCTAAGGAGACTAAGTTCTGGTTAGCAAACATTTTAAAGACCTGCCTTTGTGCTTCACCTCAGTTGTAGAGTTGGAGAAAGCTTTGTTGAAGGAGCTTGACCTCTTGTCACAAATTGGCGTTGAGTTTGTAACTTTCACATGTCACATGGACCCTGGCTGTGCCGCTACCCATCAATGACCGCTCTCCCCGTCCCTGCAGCCCTTCTTTTTTTTTAAATATATGAAATTTATTGTCAAATTCGTTTCCATACAACACCCAGTGCTCATCCCAAAAGGTCCTGCAGCCCCTTCTGTGCCCCACCTGCTTAGTGCAGCCCCCACCCCATCTCCCTGCCGCTCCTGTCCTTCCCTCGGACAAAGCTGACAGCCCTCTTCCCTCTGCTCTCGGGTGATTTTTGCAAGGTCTCCCTGTCTCCTAGTTTAACACAAACCTACACAGCTCCTGTAGGACTCCAGACTCCCCGAGGTCTTGGGACAGTCATTTGTTAGTCATCACTAGTCCCTGTGGGCACAGTGACAGACACTGGCATGCTCTCGCCCCGTTCGTTGCTGTGCTCGTCACTGGGGGTCCTGGAAGGGCCTCTAGAGTGCTTGGAAGCCAGTCTACTGTGATACTCTGCTCTGGCCTCCTCTAGACCCTTCTAGGCCCAAAGGAAGGACTTAGCTACCTCTGTTTCCATGCAAAAAGGAGACACAGCAAGGGGCAGCCCTTCTTCTACACTCTGTAATGCTCCTTGTCCCTGGGCCTGAGTTTCCTAATGTCTGTCATGTGATATCCTTTTCTTTTCTTATCATTTTCAGTAAGGGTTAGACCCAGTCCCTGGGCTAGGCCAGGATGTGGACCCTCCCATCCTGCTGACCTCCTTCCCCCTATTATTACTCTACCCTGAGGGCCCCCTGTCAACTCCTTTACCAAAACCACCCACACTGAAAGAGACCTATGACCGACCAGGTAGCTGATGCCCAGATGCCTGGGTCCCTTGCTGTGGATTGCACCCCTTTGCCCACTGTGCACCTGCTAGTCAGCAGACATGTCTCAAGGGGCTGGGGCCCTGCTCTGGGAGCAGCATCAGGGGCTCAGGGTCACCCTCCCCTTCCTTCTCTCTCAGGGGTCTTACATTCCAGTCATGAGACTGGCAAACAAACACCAGGAGGATGGGTGGCTGGCTGTGCAGAACCTCCTCTTGGAGGGGTGCTGGCTAATGGTCACACCTGCACTCAAGACCACCCTGCCTCCTCCCACAGGGGCCCTCCTGTTAGGAGACAACAAGGGGCCTGTTGGTGGCGAGGGCCCAGGTTTCCTCCTGGTGAACAGTTGCCTTTGTGAACTAGGCACAGCTCCCCCAAAGGTGGAGGAGGGGTGGGGGCAGGGCTCCCCTCTTTCCAGCAGGGACTCCTATTTTTTTTAAAGTCTCCTTCAAGAGGATGAAAACAAACAGTAGGTTTGCCTGGACCATGTCCAGCTCGTGTAATCTTAGAGCCACCGTGGGTGGCGGTGATAGGAGCCAGCCTCTGTAACCCGAGCCCGGAGCCACTCAGAGGCAGCTTGTTGGGGATGCTCCAGCAGGTTCCCATGGATATCTTTGTCTCTACTGAGTAGTGATGCTGCTTGCCTACCTACACACTCAGGAGCCTTGTGGGCCAGGACATTCAGGGCACCTGGGGAGGTGGCCTGTGCATGGGGAAGCCAACCCAGTGGGCCAGGGGCTGCCCTTAGCCTCAGGGTGGGCAGGACCCTGCTAGGTTTCTCAGGGAGCCCTTCTTTGTGTCTGAAGATGCTCAGGTGTACCTTTTACGCATATTTATACCAGCAGTGCCCACATGCACATGGGTACCATGCCCTGTGTAGAGAGGGGACCTTCCCCCTGGAAATCTGGCTCTGTGACACTTTCTGCCTAGGGTGGAGGTTCAGAGGCCACCTTGAGTAAATTCCATGCTGCTGTTTGAACTGGCTGGGTTGCTGTGTGGTGCTGGAGGAGACCGGGGGAGGTGACCAACTTCTGAAGTGGAAGGTTCGTTAGAGGAATTCCAGGAACACAGTTACCAAGGCTCTTTGGCTTATGCTGCCTTCCCTCTGGCCTGTTCTTGACTTTGAGTCCTGGCTCCTGACCACGAGCAGGGCATGTGTACTAGCCTGTCAGCCCCACACTGGCCAGTGGGTCATGGGCAACAGGACGATAATGAAAGTCTGCAGTACAGAGATGATTTCTAAGCCTGTTAACAGGGCACATATTATTCCTATATTATTACTTAGTATGGCTCTGAGGTACTAAGTAATCTTCCCCAGGTTGTCCTGGTTAGTAATGGTGGAGCTGGGGTTTGGAGCCTGTCTGGCTCCTAACTGTATATTCTGCCCATTGTGTCCTACTAGGTCACTGCAGGATCACTGGCCACAGGCCAGAAGTTTTGCCAGGGGCTTCTACATAGCTTATTTAATCCTCAGAACAGCTCTGCGAGGTAGGTTTTGTTCTGATGGTTTATTCTGATCATTGTGAGTCTCAGAGCATGTGAATTACTTGCCCTGCTGCAAACATTGGGAGGGTCTTTCTGCTCCTGAAAGCCACATTCTCTGTGACACCTTAGATGCCCACACCTGCCTTTCGATAGGAGGTGCGGTCTTGTCTTTACCAAGAGGCTTGGCGTCTGGCCAGGTAACCACTTCTGATACCTGCCCCTCCCCTCACTGCCTGCAGATTGCAACTTTTATACTCCTCCAGACAGCCGCATATCCTGCTGCAGACATCAGAGTTATGTCCTTGCTGCCCACGGGCTCCCCACTTGGCCTACCCAGTGGCCTGGCCACAAGATCACTCTTTCTCCTCCCTCACCTCCTGCGCAGAAGTGACTGTTCCCTGTCACTTCCCTTCTGTCACTCTGTACATACCTCCATTACAGGCAGACCACAGAAATGGCTGTCTGCCTCCCTGACAGACAGATTTCTTGCGGGAAGAGACTGTGCCTTAGGTTCTGGAAACATGCGGAAGAATAACACATAATAGGTGTTCAGTAAATGGTTTATGAATTAGGTAGAATTAAGCTTTTAGATGTAAATGTTCTTCTTTTCTGATCTAATGCTTTTTATGTTTGATGTTTAATAGGGTGAGAATTTTCCATGTGCCAAAATGGGTCCTGGTGGTAAGCATAGGACAGGTTTAATTTTTAACTCCAAATTTTAACTGCATGCTATGTGTACTATGAGTATATGGCTATGAGCATATGAGTGTATGAATGTCAAGAAATTCATGGAGTTTAAAATTTGGGCTCATTTACTACCAGTGTGATTTGGTTGGTGTGGTAAAAGGCCTCAGATCTGCCTCTGGGTCCCACTGCCAGGTTTGGGGACCCTGGCCCTAGACTGATGGGGTGCCCAGTGGATACCTTGCACCCTTTCTCCTGGCCCCTGCTTCTGGGTGCCTCAGAAATGAGTCAGAACATGTGCAGCGTGGGCTTGTGCGGGTGGCAGGGAGCCCAGAATTAGCTCAGCTGTGTTTTAGCAGGGCTGCAGCAGGGAGGAGGTGGCTGTGCCAGGCTGGGGGCCGAGAGGCAGGCAGCCCTTAGCTACACAGAGGTCAGCTCTCAGGAGCCATCACAGGCCTCCAGGCAGTGGGGGGAAGCCTGCTTTGTGCTTGGCACACACCCAATTGCAGGTGAACAGTGGGTCAGGGAAGGAGGCCGGTGCAACCAACCACAACTAGTGCAGCCCCAGCACAGCTGAGACAAATGTGGATGCCGGGTGAGCATGGCCAGGTCATTCCTGAGGAGTGAGTGGCAGACAGGTGTGGGCATCACTGTGCTCGCTGGTCACATTCTGGTAGCTCAGTGCCTTTACCTGTCTGCAGCACACCTAGTCAGGCAGAGCCCCGCTGAACCTAAGCTGATCCACCACTAGAAGGGAAGGTCTCCTTCTCTGTCTAGCGTTCTTTTACTCTTCACAAGCACCCTTTTTGTTCAAAGGGCGGGAGTGGTTAGCATGGGTATTTTAATAGATTGCAAAATGCTTTGTTTTCCCTTGCCCCTTTTCCTGTTCTCTCCAATCTCTGGCATAGGTGTGTTGCCCAGGACGCCAGTGGTTGTCACCAGAGACAACAGGGCAGTAATACCGCTCCTACTGTTCAAGTGTAAAACACAAGGACAGGCTTCAGGCTTCCCAGGAGCAGGGAGGGGCCTGGCACTTGTGTTGCCACCAAATGAATCAGCTAGGTGGAACGGTGGAGTATTTAATCACATGTCTGTCAGCACTGTTCTAGAAAAAATATTTTCAGAGATTCTGGTATGCAGTATGGGTACCCGATGTCACCTCTGTGGTTTCCCTACTGCCATGTGAAATGCACGCAAGCAGAATGATTGGTGTGCTTGAGATTTCAGTGGGCTTAATTAGGTGAGTTGTAGAACAGTTTGGGGAAGAAAGCAAAGCATCCAAAGGTTTTCAGGGTGGCCCAGCTTAGAAGCTCAGCAAGTGATTTCTGCCTCGGAGCCCAGGCCTGTGCTCGATTGCCTGTGTTTGTGTTCGGGAGGCCACAGTGGGCTGGTTCTGAGCATAGAGAGCCTGCTACCAGTGTCCTGTCCTGCAGAGGATCAGTGCTCCCATCCCTGAAGGTGCATCCCCCCTTCTGCCCTTGCACCAGCTTTGATCCAGCCAGCCTTATCAATGCTGGACATAGGAGGATCTCAGAAGGGATGTGATGGACCACACCCAGACCCAGCAGATGAATGGGCAAGTCTGAGAGCGGGGACCACGCTTCTGCAGCACACCTAGCTTTGTCCCATTAGTGCCTGATCTAGGGCTCTCCACACAGAGGTCCAGGACTCTTCCTACATGCTCGTGGGCTCACACCCTTTCCAGTCCCTCTCCTGGTACCTGGGGCCAGTCCCTGGGGACATTTGTGCAAGGGTCCCACAAGTCTGAAGAAACTTTCCTCTTGATAGAGCCATATGTTTTTTTCAAGGTACAGTGTGTACCCAGAAGTCTTGTTTGGGCCCCATATCACCTGTGAGGTGGGTAGGTCCAGGGTTAATGTCCCTCTTTGAAGGACAAGGTACCTGAGGCCCAGAGAGTGGAAAGGGCGCGTGTGTGTGTTGGGAGCAGAATCACCAACATAGAGGCTCTCTCGCCTCTCACGTAAGCACCTTGCCTGGGGGCCTGCTGCCCACCTGCTGCCCGACATTGTCCCACCAGGATGTTCTGCCAGACCGCACCCAGAACTCTGGGGTGTAATGACCCCGTTGGTGAGCCTCAAACTGGGGAATCTTGGAGGAAAAATAAGATCCAGAGATCAGACAACTTCTGTACTTTCCAAATATGAACACCGAAGCCAAGAAGAGTGAAGTAATTTGCAGTAGGTTGAATGCTGGAAAGAATTCTTTTGGGAAGTTTTAAAGAAAAAAAAAAAATCCCAGTCAAGTTTCTAATTCTTGGCCAGCAACATCAGTATATTTGTGTCACAGCTCCTCTTAACATTGAGATGCCGCAGGCCTGGGATCTTAGCTGGATACTCCACTTGGTGGCAGCCATCTGGGTTTGAGGACAATTTCTCAACCTTTCTCGAAAAATAGAAGGTTTCTTAGATTGTTCTGATTGTCTGTGCCAAGTTTGTTGAAACCCGAGTCCTGAGCTGCCCCTTTCACTAAGAGGTGGCTGTGTACGATCTTGAGCTGACCAGCTGATCTGTATCACCATATTTAATCCTCCTGTTAACCCCAGTGAGTAGGTGCAGTGACGAGCTCTGCTTTGAACAAAAGGAAACATGGCCTTGCCAGGGTCACCCACGCAAACAGACCCAGGCCTGGCGTACTCTGAAGCCCACACCCTGACAGCGGGTGGACGTAGGAGGGAGGGACGCCCTAACTCTGACACACTAGGCTCTGAGGCAGCTCCTTGTCTGAGGGAAATGTTCGGTTTTCACTGTGAGCCAGGGCTGATTCTGCTTCTGAGGGGTCCTCAGAGCAGTAGTTTGGGAAATGAGGAACTTCTCAGAGTACATTTTCAGAGAAAACATGCTGACTGCTTTCCTCAAAAGGCATGTGGGATTTCCTGCCTGAGCTTTGGTCTGTCCCACAGCCCCCTTGGTGAGAGGTCTCTGAAATCTGCTTCCTGCCCATAGGAGCAGCTGGAGGAGGGGATGGAGCTTAGGCAGGGGGCAACGCTAGCCTGCGGGGACAGGGAATAGAATTCCCACAAGTGTGCTGTCAGGGAGAAAGGACCCAATGAGGAAGACTGCTTGGTGTTTTGTTAAGCTGGAGGGTTGAGATCTGTACAACATGCGGCAGTTTCCTCCTTCAGGATTAAATTACCCCTCTATGAAAGCGGCCAGAGCTCTGCTACCCATTTCTTTTGTTGTTGTCTTCCCTCAGCCCCTTTGCTGGCCCTTTGCCATGCCCTCTCATGGGCTTTGGACCTGGGGACAGGCTCTTTGAGATTACAGGTGGCACTGGAACAGGGTTCTTCTGGCCAAAAGGGAACAAGGCAAAAGGAGCAGCTGGCCAGGTGGCTTGGGGTGTGCTCCCCAGTGGAGTGTTCAGTGCCAGACCCCTGCTCCCTTGGGAGACCAGTCAGTCTGGGCATCAGATTTCACCTGGCCTTAGCAGAGCAGCAGCAGGAATGTGCGGGAGGGAGGAAATTCCACGTTGCATGGCCAGTGTTTGCTCATGTCGTGCAGCCTGATGGCTCCTTTAGCTTGCATTTGCTGTTTTCATGAATGGTATTTTGATGGCACTTTCTTGGGTCCAAATTAAATGGAAACATTCTGAACCTCCTCTGGCATCCTTGGTCTAATAATCAGGACTGCCTCCTCAGACATTTCATAGGGATTTTTCCATGCCTGCCTTCCTCCTCTTATAATGCACAGCAGTTTACCTTGCACAGCTGTTACATGGAAATCAGAAGAAAATTGAACCCAGTACAGAAAATCATTTTATGAACAAACAAGGATCCCCTGAGAAGCACAGGGGCTCTAATGCAAATATCATGAAGGGGAATTTAAGAATTGGCTACTGCTGTCTAGGGCTCTGGAAAATATGAATTTCATAGTGTGCTCAGAAGCCTTACACAGAAATTGCCTGACAGCCCTCTGCCAGTCTCTCCTTAGTCTTCATTAGAGAATCCTCATGGGACTCTCTGAGGGACCAGGGTTTCTGAAATGCTGATTTGCTGTGTGAGGCTTAAAATTGGGACACATTTATGCAGCCTGTACTCTTAGAGTTCAGATTAAGCTTTTATTTCTTTTTATTTTTAAAAAATATTTATTTTGAGAGAGACAGAGAAAGTGCAAGCAGAGGAGGGGCAGAGGGAGAGAGAGAATCTCAAGCAGCCTCCATGCTCCATGCAGAGCCAGACATGGGGCTCGATCCCACGACCTCGAGATCAGTACCCCAGCCAATATCAAAAGTCAGACACTCAACCAACTGAGCCACCCAGGTGCCCCTCGGATTAGGCTTTTAAACACAGGGGTGGGAAGACAAGTTTCAGGTAGTGGGCTTTTACTGTTTCGACCTCTGAACCTTTAGGACTATTCTGCTAGTTGTACAGAAGAAAACAGGGACTCAGACCCAGCTGAGAGAAAATGGGTGAGGTGTAAATGAAATTAATTTCTGTGTAAATGGACTTTGAGTAAAAATTGTGAGGCTCAGTCCACTTCTCCAGGGCAGACCTTGGCCTTTCGTAGATTCTAAATACTTCATAATTCTGCTACTTCTCTGATGGAGGCAGTGCCAGAGGGAGAAGGTCATTGGATCTGTAAGCTGCCTTGGAAACCTGAGCCTTTGTCTGTTGTCTGGGACAAGCGGCAGCTTGTACCAGGGAAGGGAGGGGACGGCTTTTTCAGGTATTTATCTGCCTGATAGACATTCACGGTGATAGGGTGAGTTTGAGTTTGAGTTTTTATTTGGGCTGATAAAATCTTTCTGTTCATGTTTAAACAGTTAGGTTGACAAGCCATCCGTAGGCTGTAAATGGGAGAAGCCGTGGAATCATCTAGCTGGGTGGTCGGGAAGGACTATTGGCCTCGCCCCTACTCAGACCCCTAACTGCTGTGCCAGGGCCAGGCATTTACTAGGAAAATAACTTTAGTTGGAGGATTGACTTTGTCCTGCGTTTTTAGGAGAGATAGTGTGTGACCCATTCCTGCCCCTCAGCCAAGGATTTGGAAGTCTCTAGAAGAGACCTGATACTTGAGGTTGACCTCGGAGCTCTCCAGGCCATATATTTGGGTTCCTCTGCCCTCATGGCTAGTCTTCCAGATGATATGGCCAGTCAGTCCACTGGTTACAGCTTTGAACACAGGAGGAGCTCCTGCTACAGTTGTAGCTGGGCTTGTCCAGAAAACTGTGAGAGAAGGTCCTGTTACTCCAGCCTTCAAACTGCAGGTCTGCATCTGGTGTCAGACCTGAGAACTGGCCTCATGTTCCCATGGGTTTATCTGAAGGTATGTATTTTATTCCTGAAGTCTTGCCAGATTTGCACAGGTGTTTAACCAGTGTCAAAGCATTTGTATTTTCTGCTTCAAGAAAAACTTTATCATCAGTTCTTTTTATGTGGTCTCATGGTAGGTAATTTATTTTATAGTCTCTTCCACACAGCAGCCAGAGTCACCTTTTAAAATATAATCACACTTCCCATTCCAGCCATGATGGGGTAATAAATGTTAGATTTATTCTCCTTTCCTGAACAGTTATGGTATCAGACAAAATAATATGAAACAACTGTTTCAAAGAATGGAACATCACTCAGTTCAAGTCTGTGATCCAGATGGAGTCAGGCTCCATGTTCATCCTGGCTTTCTGTTGGGGAGTACCTCTGCAGCCAAGGCATAGGGAAGTGGATACCAACAGAGAGCTGATCAGAGGAAACAGAATTTTGGGGTGCTGAGGCAGCTGGAGTTTGTGGAGCAGAGAGTGGAGAGTAGAGTTCCGAGCAGAGCAAGGACTTCAGAAACCTTCAGTGGCCCCCCAGACCCTTACATAATACTAATCCATGTTTACATAGGACAAGACTCTTTGAGGTTTTGAGCAGAGAACAACTCCTGGGGGCTGGGTATTGAGCTGAATGGGGATTCTGGAGGTCACATGGTGCTGGGATAGGTAGAGTTCTAACCTGCTGGAGTGAGGAGACCTTATGCACTCCCTGATCTTTTACCTGAGGCCACAAAAAAGCCACACCTTAAAAGTAGGGGTTCTCTAGCCTGGACTAAGGACCATACTAAACCCACTGTATCAAAACCTAAAAAGAAGCCTTATAGGATAAGATGATATGCTAGTCAACTGCCTGGTAGAATAAAACTGAACACTACTTAAAGTATTATCTGTAATATCCAGCACATAATAAAAAGTCACTAGACATGCAGGACAGTGTGATTGATAACAAAGAGAAAAAGGTCAATAGATATAAACCCATCTAAGCATAATGGGCAACCAGGGGTTTCAGTAGAGAAATGGAAATTTAAGAAACAACCAAATAAAAATTCCAGAACTGAAAAATACAGTATCTGAAATGAAAAATTCACTGGGTGACTCTAATAGCAGTTTGGGCACTGTGGAAGAAAATATCCATGAACTTGAAAACAGATCTATAGAAACAATTCAAACTGAAGCACAGAGTGAAAAAAAAAACCATAGAAAAAAAATTAACAGAGCCTCAGTGACATGTAAGAGATAACATCAAGTAGTCTAGCATATATGTAGTTGAAATTCTGTAAGAAGAGAGGTTGGGGCAGAAAAATATTTGAGGAAATTTCCTCAAATTTGATAGGAAAGAAATTCCAGTCTATAGACTCCCAAATATCAAGGAATCCCAAGCAGAGTACACCCAGAGAGAACCACACCTAGGCGCACTGGAATTAAATAGTCTCTTCCACACAGCAGCCAAGGAAAGAAGATGTATTACATGTAAGGGGACAAAAGTAAGGATATGGCTGACTTCTTATCAAAACAATTTTGTTTTGCTTTTTGTTTTGCTTTTTGTTTTGCTAAAAACAAAAGATAAAAAATAAAAGCAGCCAAAGGAAAGAAGATGTATTACATGTAAGGGGACAAAAGTAAGGATATGGCTGACTTCTTATCAAAACAATGCAAAGCAGAAGACAATAAGATATTGTCTTTAGCATTCTGAAAAAAATACCTCTTTCAAAAATAAATATGAAATTAAAGACATTTTCAGATTGACAAAAGTTGAGAGAAGCTGTTCCCTGTGAACTCGCAGAATAAGGATCATTAAAGGAAAGTCTTCAGCCTGAAGGGAAGTGCCACCAGATAGACTGTGGATCCATAAGAAGGAATGAAAAGTGCCAGAAATGAGAGATATGTTGTAAACATAAAATAATTCATTTTCTTATTTTAAAATTTCCTTAAAACGCAATTTATGGTTTAAAGCAAACATTGTAGCAATTTATTGAGGAGTTTATAACATATGTGACAGTAAAAAGTGTGTATAAGGGACAAGAGGGTAAATGAAGAGTACAGACAAGCAATAGGAAATAATCAATAAAAACAGAAGTTGGCTTTTAAAAAGATGAATAAAATTGATAAACCCCTGAGAAGACTAATCAAGGAGAGGAAACCAAATTTGCCACTATTAGCAATGAAAGAGGGCCTATATAACATACATTTTATAGATATAAAAAAAGATAATGGAGTATTATGAACCACTTTGTATCAGTAAATTCAGTAAATTAGATGAAACAGATAAATTCCACGAAAGGCACAAATTACTGAAATTGACACAAGAAGACTTTTTCACAAAGCAAATTCCAGGCCCAAATGGTTACACTAGTGAATTTTAGGAAACATTTAAGGAAGAGATAGCACCCATATTACACAACCTCTTTCAGAGACGAAAAGGAAAGAGGAAAACATTTTGTAAATAATTTCACAAGGCCAGCATAACCATGAGTTAAAAGGAAGGAAAAGAAGTTACTGACGGATATTTCTGGCAAACATAAGGTCACACACACACACACACACACACACACACACACAAAAAATAACAAAACACTAGCATACTGAATACGACAGTATATAAAAAGAATGATACCTCATGCCCAAGTGGGATTTCCTAGGAATGCAAGGTTGGTTTAACATCCGAAACTCAGTGAATGTAATTTACCACATTAACTGAACAAAAAAAATTATATGATATGTGCTGTGAGTAGATGCAGAAAAAAGCAATTGACAAAACTTAAAGCCTATTTATGATCAGAAACTCTCAGGAAACTCAGAATAAAAGGGAAATTCCACAGTGTGTTAAAGGACATCTTTCAAAAGCCCACAGCTGAAATCCTTCCAAACTGTGAAACATTGAATGCTCTCCCCCTCAATCAGGAGTAAGGCGATGAAGTCTGCATGTGCCACTCCATACAGCACAGTACTGGAAGTCCCAGTCTGTGTAATCAGGCAACAGAAAGAAATAAAAGCCATAAGGGTTGGAAAGGAAGAAGTGAAATTATCTTTGTTTGCAGAAGACAGAATTCTATAATCATAACTAATAATTGAATTTAGCAAAGTCACAGGATATATGGTCAATTTGCAAAAATTGATTGTGTTTCTTCACATTAACAAGAGTGATTAGAAGATGAAATTGAAATGTGTCCCAGTTGTGCCAGCACTGTACTTGCAACCTTCTAATGACAACTTACTTCACTCAGAATAAAATTCAAAGTCTTGCCCGTGTGCAACAAGGCCCTCTTGCCATGTGTGCTCCTCTCCCTTGGCACCCACCATGTCTCTAATCTGTCCCTGTTACCTCCTGGCTCCCTCTGCTGTGTTCCCTCCTGGCTTCCTCTGCTGTGTCAGGGCTTTTGACTGTGTTCAGGGCTTTGCACTCCTCTGTGCCTGCATGCCCATCCCCTACATACACCCATGGCTCACTGCCTCACTCCACTCAGGTGTCTGCTTACCTGTCACCTTCTCATAGAATGCCTTCCTGGTCACCTTGTTTAAAATAGCACCTCCCTACCTCAGTTTGGTTTGTAAAACATTTGGTTTTTAAAGGAAGGTCTTTCCCTCATCACCATCTGGCATATTGGTTGTTTTGTTTATTGTGTCTCTTCCCCCCTTCGAACATTAGAACAAAGATTTCATCTTTTGTGGTTGTTTGTTGCTGAATCTGAAATGCCCAGCACGGTGCCTGGAACTTAACAGTAGTCAATAAATATTTGTTCCATGGGTTATTGAGAACAAAATGTGCTGGTAAGGATGGGGCTTGGGGGTAAACACAAAAATGAAAGTACTTGGTGTGGTAGGCTCTTGAGTTTGCCGTTATCTTTTTTTGAAAAATCTGTGATTTTAGTGTGAAAGAAAAAGTTTAAAATTGTGATGTCTTGCCGAGTCCTAAAGCAGGACAGGGCACATCTGTAGGGCAACTGTTGTGTACATGGCACTCCATCATTTGCAAAGTGCTTTCTGAACATTGCCACACCAGAGCCACACAGGGCCCAGTGATGCAGTGGGTAGGATGGTGAGGCAGAGAGATGTAGGTACCTGCTTAGGCTGTACAGAGCTGCTAAAACCAGAAGTCCTGGATTTCAATCCCATGTTCCTTTCCACTGCATCCTATCATGGGAAACAGTCCCTGAAACAAAGTTTTTGCGTCGTCACTTGTGAATAGGGCACCCCTGCCCCCGCCCCGCCCAGGTCCCATCTTCATGAGATTAAATGTTCTGGTATGTCTGTTTTGTGCACATGTGCAGAAGGTGAGGCAGCAGGTGGAGCAAGAGAATTTTGCAGATTTTTGTCGAGGTCTGTTTTGAAGACAGGATCTGTGAGAATGGAGGCTGGGTTCAACTCAGCAACAACGCAGATGTTTTCATTGTGAAAAGAGGCACAGGAAGGGCCCTGATAGTCCTGGGGTTGAGTGAGGGCCTCCTAGATCCAAGCCCTAAGGACTCCAGAATGTGGGTTGGCTTCAGCTACAAGGTGGAGAGCCCAGGGAGACTTTTGGAGGAGTCTGTGGGTGTGAGCATTTCTGTTGGGACCTGGCTTTTGTCACATATGCTGCCTGAGCTCTCTGGGTACCAATGGGAAGAAATAAAGGTGGCCTTTTTCTTCTCTGATTGAAATTCGCGTGAATAGACATTCATGGGTACATTGCCAAATGAAGGGGGATTGGGCATTTGTGTGTGGTATCTCATTGGATCCTCAAAATAGACAAGAAAAATGCCTTCTCTGTCTTCTCAGATGAAGAAATAGGCAGTGTGAAATCACGTGGATTTCCCAAGGTCATTTCCATATTAGGTAGCACATCTGGGACAAGGATCCAGGTCTTAGAACTCCAAGTCAAATGCTCTCTCGGAGGGCTCCACCCAAGATGCCTCAAACTTTCAACAGATTGCCAAGAGTGACAGGGACAAAGAGCGTCATATCATGACTGTAATATCACAAAACTGCAGCAGGGAGGCTTCCCAAAGATTGTTCTCCAGGAAAGGATGAAGGAGTATGGACCCAAAATAAGGAAAGGGATTAAAATAAACTGGTGTGAGGCATGTGTGAGTAGGTAGGGACCTCAATACCTACTTATATATTCTATGTTAGCTTTCCTCAGTGGCCTTTCACTTTTTATAACTCTCTCTCTCTCTCTCTCTCTCTCTCTCTCTCTCTCTCTCTCTCTCTCGGGATCATTTTACCTTGTCCTCACCAGTATGAGGCTCTGGTCTGCACAGAGCTGACAGCTGACAGGAGCTTGGAGTATTGCTGACAGTCCTGATGGAGAGCGGCTGGGGCTCCCTTACATGAGCCTGCAGCCCTGGGTTTTGCAGATGTCACTCTTGGCCCCAGAGAATGGACAGAAGAGTGCCACCCAGACTGAGGGCCGAAAAAGCTTTTAGCATTTCTGACTGCAGCAGCATTTCTAAGTGCAAGGCTACATACCTCTCTCTCTCTCTCTCTCTCTCTCTCTCTCTGTCTGTGTGTGTGTGTGTGTGTGTGTGTGTGTGTGTGTGTGTGTGTTTGTAAGGACAATGCTGGAAAGAATGTTTTTTTCCTTCATAACTTAGTGATGCATCAGAAATAAAAAAATTACTACTAAGATAAATTTCCTGAACAATTATGGGGTGAGGCATGTTTAGGATGCTTAGCTCATTGTAGGAATTTGGGGTTAATCAAAATGCCAATGTTTTTCATCATTGGTATATTGTTGCTTTAGAAAAAAATTTGTTCCTTGATTTAAGGGTTTGCAGTAGTTTAAAACTCCTCTTGGGTCCCCATGCCCACTGAGACGTGGCTTCTTCTCACAGGCAGAATTATTTTATACAGTGAAGCATTATGTCCTCTCTTATACTTCATTGAGAAATCCTAAGAGGACTCCATTATGCTTTTGTTAGGTGAGCTTTTTGAAAGGAGAGGGAAAACTAAGTGGGTTTTCAAATCATGGAATTCTGGAAAGTAATGTGTCCCAGAGGTGGGCACCTGGCAGGTTAAGGAAAGCAGGTCCCTCTGCCTAGTCACTGCCAGGCACTTGCTGGCTTACTTGTCCTTGTGTGAATGTGCACAGTTCAGGGAGACAATGGGTGGGAGGGAGCTGCTTCTGCTTCAGGCTGTTTGGATTTGGGGTGTTGCCTCTGCTGGTTTGCAGGAAGCCTCAGGGAGCTCTTGCCTGCATCTGTGCTGTCCTGGAGATTGGGTTTCCAGAGGGAGGGAGGCTGAGCCCACCACAGAGAAGATAGGAGTAAGCACCCCTGTCTGTGAGTACAGAGGTGCCCCTTATCTGCCGTGCATGAGGCGGGAGAGTGTGCCAGGGCAGCTGCAGAGGGACACCGCACGGGGAAGGGTTTTGTCATCTCAGGACACCGGACTTCCCAGAGGACACCGTGATAAAGCTGATTGTGGACACTGGGACATTTAGTACATTTTCCTAAATAGGTCTGGGAAACATGGAGCTTCTTTGCTTGTCTTAGAGAAATGACCTGCAGAGCAGCATGTGTCCTCCGAATGAAGAGGTGACAGTTGACCCAGGAATACTGAACCCATAGGTTAGGGGGTGACTTGGGGTTCCATGGTTTAGGAAGGCAGGCCATGGTAAGACCCTAGTGTTGGCCTTCTCAGGGTGCTTCTGCCCAGTGGGGAGACCCCTATCTAGTGCAAGACTCTTGGTCCTACAGAACCTTCCCTCCAAGTTGATGGATGATCGGGTCATGGCAGTAACCAGGGACCTCTCCCCCACCAAGCTCTTTCAAAACTGCTTTGAAAGCCCAAAGTCTGGTTTGCAGATTTGGGATGGCAGATATGTTTACTCTGAAGACCAGCACACCCATGTCTGTGGCTCCAGAGACACCTTCTCAGCACCCACACACTTGGGGAATCTATTTGGTATTCATAAGATAAACTGTGCATGAAGTTCTCCAGTGAGGGCTTTTCACCATATTATGGAAGGGATTTTTTTTTTCTGGCTGTGGGACATGGGGCATCATTTGCCTTCTCCCAGGCCTAACCCTGGGCCTTGCAGGCCAGAGCCTGTGTGAAGGCATCTGGGGACCCCCTTATCATAGGACGGGTGACATCCTGAGATGGGAGCCCACTCCCATTTGGGTGACTGCATCTGCCCTGACTCCTTTCAGTGATGCCCATGGGAACTGACATCCAAATCTCATTTGCATGGGTTTCCAAGTCACAGTTTTGGATCCTTGAGCCTCCAATGGCAAATTCCATCATTTGCAGATCTTCATACCTTTCTCTGTTGGTGTCCAGTCAGGTAACATTTTGCCAGGATTTGTTTCTTGGCTTCTCTGCTGTTCATGCCTTACTACTCTCAACTAGTTCTTGGGTTCCTTGCAAGGAGGGGCTGGATTTGATTTTGCCTTGTGCTGCTTGCTGGGTACAGCATGTTCTCAGCCAACTGTCGTTCATATGTGCTGATGCTGGATTACACTCGCTGATGATGTGCACCCACACAGGGTTCACCGATTTTGCCCATTCTGGACTCTAGTAAAGACCTAGCCCCTAACTCTAAGTCAGAACCTCTAGACTGTGTCACTTTGGTGATTCAGGACTTTAAGAAAATATGGAAGAATTCCTCATGTGGTGTGGCGCCTGTGGTCTGATGTGATGGCTTTATGTGTGATTGCATCATACATAGGCAAGCACCTTGGATAAGATGCTCAGCAGATGTGACGTCAGCCTGCGGGCCCCCTGACTAAGGTGCCAGTGCTGTGTCAGGACCCCCAGGCCATGTGGGATGTCCACTTCACCCTCCAGGGCTCTGAGCTCTTGAGAAGGAGAGCCCTGGGACTGTTCTTTTGTAGATGCCCTGTGTACTGTATGTGTATGTAGCATCAGGGTCTCCCTGAGCATCCGGGATAGGCAAACCCTTCGTCAGGGGACTGCTTTCTCTGCTGTGTGGGAACCAAAGCAAAAAGCCATTTGTGTTGTGCTGGCAACTTTCCTGCTGCAGCAGAGGCTCCAAGGACTTCTCATGGTCAAAATGGTCCCCATTTACTGAGCTCTTTCTATGACCAAGCCCCATGTCAACACATCTTCATTTAATTCTCAGAGACCTTGCAAGGAGGCAGGGCCCCATTTCACAGATGAGAGAGCAAAGAGAGGCCACCTTGTTCTAAGCAGCAGAGCCAAGATCGAAACTCAGGGCCTGCATTAAAGCCCTAACCCAATGCCTCCCCTCCCCACCCCACCCACCTCTTTCCTTGTTGAACCACTTCCTGTCCAAAGTGAGGAGAGGGGTGTGGTTCTTCTTCCTGGGGAACTTCATTCCTTCACCCAAGGACTGCTCCTGTCACAGAAGGTGGAGCTGGATGCCAGGCTCCTCCTCAGACGAAGCTCTGTCCTGGCAGCCACCATCACAGGTGAACCAAAACCATCTGATCATTTCCTTGGCTGCTTAGCTCCTCCCAGCAAGGCTTTGGGAGGAGGTTTGGATCTCTCTTTGGCTGGGCTTGAGCCTTTGTGTCATTTTCGGGGTGCCAGTCAGGATGGGACAGTGTGCGTGGTTCTCCTGGGAGGCCTGCCCTCCTCAGAACTTTGTTAACAGCCCACCTTCCCTACCCCACATGCACACAGTTGTCAGTCAGGCCCTGAGTCCCACCTCTGCTCTTTTTCTGTCCTGACTTTCTGCGACCTCTTTAGAAAGCCAAGGGGAAGTGACAGGCACTGGAAGAGTTGTTGCCGCCCGGGTTTTGTGGCCTGGCTCTGGCTGCCAAGGGGACCAGGGCACCCTATACACTGGGCCACCAGTCCAGCCCTTGCTTTCCCATTGGGCCAAGATTTTGCCAAACACATTTCGGGGGGTGGGGTGGGGGTCCCAGCCTCAGGCCCTCCATCATCAGGCCTGCCCTGGCTTTTCAGCCTTTTTTCTTTCATTTCTTCCTTAGCCACACTTTTTCCTCCAGTCTGATTGGGACAGTCTGTCTGCTGACCACATCTTGCCCTTTGCTCTCAGGTGTTCCCCTGTGCTTGTACTGCCACCCCAACCCCCATTTCTTCACCCGGACACACCCTCACCTGTCCTCAGAGCACGGCTGTGGTGCAGCTTAAGAGTGTCCCCCCAAGTGGTCCAGACTTAGAGCCATCTCAGCCACTGGACCATCCATTTGGCACCTGATTGCGTTCTGCCTTAAGGACATTTTTTCTTTCTCCTGGAGACTTGTTTTACTTGTTATGTCTGTCTTTTCCACAAAACTATAAGGTTGTACGAGGACTCCTGTTTTGTAATTTTTGTCATACTTGGGTGCTTACTAGAGATTTTTAACTTTGAAGAAAGGATTGAAGTCTTGTCTTACCCCTTTGCGTTGCTGAGTGGCCAGTGCCATGCTGGGCCCATGGCCATTTCTTGTCAGTGGACAGACGGGCTATGTGAAGAAGAGTGGCTGCATGGAGTTTTGATAGAATTGGAAAGTGGGCTGAACGGACTGGCTCATGTGGCAGCAGGTGCATTTAATGTTCTCTGCCACCACTCTGCCTGGAGCAAATGTTACCCCTTCTGTACTTGGGCCTCTCTTAGGTTTAGTGAAACAGAGGGCATATTTCTGGTGTCTTGGCTTTATGGGGGCCTGGTAGCCATGAACTTGCACAGGATTTTTCCACTTACCACAAGGGCCTGGATTGTGACTGCTTTCTGGATTTCAGCCTCTGTGTTCCTCCTTTTGGAAAAAAGCACCCTTTCTGGCAGAAATTAGTGCATTCTTCTATTTAAGAAGGAAAAAAAAAGTGTGTAAAACAGACTTCTGCTGTCCTATACAGGAAAACAGTCTGCCCTTAAGCCATCTGAGCACCATGGTGGCATTTATGTAGCATTTGGTCTTTATGGTTTGTGGTGACAAGACACAAGGCCTCCCTTCCATGCATCCACAGAGGCTCCATGCTGTGCTGCTGGGGTGGAGGAGGCAGCAGGAGGGTGTTTGGTGTCTGGAGGGCCCTGCCGAGCTCTGGACAGTGTGGTGGCCACAGGCAGGTGCTGTGTCTGGGTAGACAAGGCCTGGCCCCAGGAAGTTAGGCCCTTGGCTGCAGCAAGCCCCTCTGAATAAGGTGCATGTGTCCTGGGCCCAGAGCATGCTCACTGTGGTGAGGTAAAAGGACTCCAGCTGTGCCCTACCTGATCAAGATCCTGGAAGAGCTGGTTGGCTTCCCTTTCCCAAACTTCATGACATTTATTATCTGAGCATCACATTGGCACTCATCACATGATGCCATGCTCTGATGCTTTTCTTGTGGGCACACCTTTTTTCCCTCATGATTGCAGGGAAGTGACGACCTAATTCTCAAATCTCTTCAAGCCCCCATATTGCCTACCAAGTTAACTTGCACATGGCCCTTTAAACGAGTAGCGATTGTTGACTGTCTTTTTTCTTTTTTGTGTAAAAAGGTGCAGTAGAGCTCCAACAGCCAGCAATAAAACTCCACATTCCAGACAAGTGACCAATAGAGAATTTTCCTTCAGCTGATTCCGTGGTCTTTTTATCTTGATCTTTATAGATCAATTCTTCATCAGCTGTATGTGAATTCACCATTTGGGAAATATATGTGACAAATGGTACATCCCATATTAGCTTCCCCAAGTTGCTCAGCAAGTTTTGGGGCTCTGTGACCCACCTCGTTGATCATGAAAGCTTGAGGAGCACCATGATTTAAATCACACCTAAGCAAGCTGTGGTGGGGGAAGTCTACTGGCTGAAGGAAACCTCACAGTGGGCTCCACAGTTTGGGGACCATCTGGAACCTTGTCCCTTGAGGGCAGAGAGATGCACCACCTCTCTGTTCCCAGCACTGTGCTGTGTGCATGCAGGCACTCAGTAAAGTTTGGGGAATAGATTGTCAAACAAGCATGCCATTCCAGAGTTGCCTCGTAGCTCAGAATTCTATGAATAGCTGAAGACAAGAGTGCCCGTGCTCCTTCTCTCTCGTTTTGTAAGAATGGTAAGGAAAACTGGTAACTAATGCTTAACTGTATCTCCCAAGTTAGGTATGGAAGGAATCAAAGTAAAGGTTAATTGTTCTTCTTTTCACTGGGTTACAGGGATCATCCCTAACTTTAGGAGCTAAAAATGATCAAAAAAGTTATATCCAATGGAACCTTCAGGGCTTTAGTGTTTTACTAATCTTTTTCAGCAGAAGTCACTGATTTTCTGCGTACTCCATATTATGGTTTTGATTTGCTGCTATTGGGGCACCTGTGGCAGAGAGACAACATCTTTGGCATTTATGAAGGAGAAAGTGCGGGTGGTAAAAGGAGCAGAGCAAATATACATTTGCAGTGCTATCAGTGCTTTTGTGTTTAATACCAGAAGGGTAAAAGGAACGACTATTGATTTCTGCCTCATCTGGGATGAATCTCAAAAGCATCATGCTTAGTGAAAGAAGCCAGTCTCAAATTGTTATATACTGTACGATTCCATTTTTGTGACATTCTCGAAAAGACAGGACTACAGTGATGGAGAGCAGATCAGTGGTTGCCAGGGATGGGGGAGGGGGAGTGTGTGAGTGTAAAGGAGCAGCACAGGGAAGATTTTTGGGGGGTGATGGAACTGTTTTGTATCCTAGCTGTGGTGGTGGCTACATAAATCTATACATAAATCTATATATTGACATACCCATTGAACTGTGCCCCAAACCACATCAGATTTACTGTATGGTAATTTAAAAATAAAATAATAACAGAGTGGTGAGTAGTGCCTGAATTGTGTGGTCACTGACAGCAGGTTCAGGCCCCCGCTTCTCCCCCAGAAGTAACTACCTCTGTGCTGAGAAGTTTAGAAAGATCTCCATCCCAGGGCTCACGTCTGTGTCATGTCATTTGGCGGCCAGTTGTCAGGGTGTTCCCAGGGTTATGATCTGTGTTTCTCTGTTGTGTGAAAGATGGTGGCGTTTGCACCTCAGCTCCAGACTTACCCCCCAGGGTGTATGTAGGGTGCGGATTTGAGTGAGTTTTTTGACCACTCCCAGGATTTCCTTTTGTAAGGGTTTATATGAACATTTACAGGAATGTGTTCATGTGAATCGACAGATTTAGAACAATTACTCTTTTTCGGCTGTTAATGTTTTTCTTTCTTTGCAAACATGCCTGTGTCCAGGACTGCATGCATCTTCATTTCTGTCTGTCCAGCACCACTGAGTTTCCTGTCTCAGGGAGTGATCTACCACCCACTCACTTGCCTGATTCTGAAATCTGGAATTGATCCTTATTATTCCTTAGCAGCCTTGCTTTACACCATGTAAAGCATGTCTTATATGTTCCGTCTTCCTAATAGCCTCCAAATCGGTCCATTGCTCTCCATGGACCTGTGCTGTCAACCCTTCCGCTCCTGGCTCAACCCTTCAACCAAGAGGATCTTTTTGACCCTCAAATATCATTCTCCTGCTGAAAATCTTGTCAAAATATAAACCAAACACCCCAATGTGGCTTAATACTCTAGAATCATCTAGCTTTACCCTGCTTATTTTTCTTTTTTTTTTAACAGGTTGGTGTTCTTCCTGGTTTGCATTTTTATTTTTTTTTAACATTTTTATTTATTTTTGAGACAGAGAGAGACAGAGCATGAATAGGGGAGGGGCAGAGAGAGAGGGAGACACAGAATCCAAAGCAGGCTTCAGGCTCCAAGCTGTCAGCACAGAGCCCGACACGGGGCTCGAACTCATGGACCGCGAGATCATGACCTGGGCCGAAGTCGGACGCCCAACCAACTGAGCCACCCAGGCGCCCCTACCCTGCTTATTTTTCTAGCTCAACGTCCCTACCATTCCCTAGTCCAGAGCTCACACTTCTTACTGTGTCTTGAACAGGTTCTGTTCACTTGGGCCTCTGTGCAGAATGCCATTCCCTGTATTTGAATTGTGCCCCCCACCCCTGACCACACACAGTATTTGTCTGGCAAATTTTCTATTCATCTATCCGTCCTCAGCCTAGATCTGCTCTCTTCTGTGCTGAGCATCCTTCCTTCCTGGCCTCAGAGTTGCCTGTTCTGTCCTGCCTGCCACCTGCCAAACTAGATCATAATTGCCCTCAGATCTTTGCAGGCAGGGTCCTCCCTGTGCTGTCACTGTTGTGTCCCTGGTACTGAGCACAGTGCTTACAGCTGGAAGGAACATTTTTTACAGTGGTGGACAGAGTCATTTGTAAATCCCAGAATCGGCAGACCAGCAGAAATCTAATGACCTTGAGGAGCCACTGCCTGTTTTCTGAATTGCTTATGGTCTGGTCAGGGAAAGAGTAACTGTTTGTTAATCCATGTGACACAGACTCCTGATGTCACTGCAGGAAAGCACAGGAACTGAAGGAGTTGAGGTGGCTGGGGACCTTCCCAGAGCTCCTCTCCCTACATCTCTCTGCCTGTTGTGTCTGCCTCTCACCATAGACTGACCCCCCCCTCCTTCTCACGCTCACTAACACTGAGCCAAGAGGACCTGCCCCTTGCCCCCTATGTGTGGCTTTAGGGGTTTTTCTGTCACATTATAGGGGAAATCCCATCCAGTATTCTGTTATGTGGCCACTTTGCCCAGCATCTCTCTCTCTCCTTCACACTGTGTTTACATGGTGTTCTTGTGGTGTTGCTTCTCTGCTCTAATCAATGTGGAAACACTTTGCATTTTGGCCTCTGGTGAGCTATCCCCCTCTTCTAGAGTGGTCCTGAGCCAAATTTCCATAGAGATGTGGTGGGGAGGGAGCATTCTCTGCCTTCTCCCTCTTCCTGCTCCTCTGTACTCATCCTACACCTAAAAGGATGGCTTTCCACTTGAGAAACACAGTGTCTTCAATCAGAGTTTGAGCACACGTATTGCTGGTTAGAATCCATGATGGGTTCCCAAAGCAGTCTCTGTCTTCTGATCTGTCCTGGAACTGTTGCTGGAAGTGCCTGTGTGTAGCTCTGTTTGTCAGGGATTTCTGGAAGCTCTGGGATTGGGTGTCTGGCTCATGTTCTCAGGCTCGAGACGGAGGTGATTGTGGGGAGCTAGGCTGGGTGAACCTGCTCAGTCCCCCTGTTGGGCCCCTAGGCAGGATGGTGGGTGTACCTTGTGCACAGGGCTGGCTCAGCCATCTCTGAAGTTGGATCCAGTGCTAAGCTGAGCCAGCCTGCCTTCCTGGTCTTAACATTCCTTTGAGGAAGTTTTGTTTTGCATCTCACAGCCATCAAGGGGAAGGGCAATCCACAGATTGCTGAGAAGCTCTGCTGGCTTCACAGTTCTGACAAGGCCAAGGGCATATACCTGTTCTTGTTAAAGCCTTGTCTGATTTCCTGATTCAAAACAGACCTGCAGGAACTGGGAACTTTTGAGGTCTTGGGTTATGACCACTGCCTTTGTGGCAGGACCCTTGATTTGTCCTGGCTTCCCAGTGACCACCCAGTGGGGCACATGGACAAATCACTGGCTTTCCCAGGTCTCTGTTTCCTCACCTCCCCAATGAGGGGTTTAGATGAGTTGACCACGGGTTCTCTCCAAAAGTTTGATGTAATAAAGGTATTGTTCCGGGGGTTATGAGTTTGGGGTGGTAGACTAGGCACACGCATCCACTTCCCTGCCTCCTTGGTCCCAATGAAACAATAAACAATGAGGCAAAGAGAAGTGGAGTCATAATACCCTCAGCAAAGTGGGAATGCAAAGGAATCCCTAGAAGGTAAAAACAGATTGGGTTTACAAGGAAACTGGAGCGGAAGACACCACAGCCCAAAACCCTAGACATGAGTCTTTCACGGGAGCCCTGGAGATGCTCCAAGCACCATAGTGTTAAATGGAATTAGAAGAGTCTTCACGGAAACATACTGCAGAGCAACCAGGGCAAATCTTGACCCCGGGGTAGAACCCTGAGAGTATTCTCTCCACAGTGCTGAAGAGACTGGGAAGTCTGCTTGGGTGGGCTCCTGGCAGTGGTGTTGGGGTCTGAGAGAGAATTGTTGCACAGCCTGAGGTGACTTCAGACCTCGAGGAGAATAAAAAAGTGAAAGATGATGCTGTCCAGGAGTCAAAGACATCACCTGCTTTCTGCCCAGGATCAAGCTGTCTTATTTTTGGCAGTTGTGAGAGAGTCCCAGGCTGCTAGCCTGTCCCATCTACCCAGCCAGAGCCCCCGGCCAGCCTCCCATTCAAAGGAGAGGCCTGAGGGAAATACACTCCAGCAAAACTTTAGGATTGTAAAGGTAAGGAATTTTGTTAAAACTTCTGGAGAGAAAAATCAGGTTGCCCACAAAAGCAGCCTCAAACTGGCAGCAGACTTCTTGTTGGCACCACTGGAAACCACAGTGGCGTCACATCTGCCACGTTCTGGGGAAGATGGTCTCCAGCCTAGAGTGCTGTTTCCTACTAAACTGTTAATCAAGTGCAAGGACCAGTAAAGATATATTTTCATTCCTGGAGTAGCTCAGAACTTTACCTTTACGTTCCATTTTGTGGAAAAAAAAATTAGTCTTTTAAAAAACCCTCCAGATAAAGCAAAAAACCCCCCCAAACACCAAAAGACAAATACAAGGATTACATGGTGTGCATGAAACAGTGGCAGCTGATGATTCAGAACAAGTGAAGAAAGCTGAAGAGAAATGGAAATGCTTTAATAGACTCTGATTCTTGAGGTTCTGAGGTCCAATTGAAAGGGTTTCCAGTGGGCTGTCCACACCATTTGGTGGACAGTGAGTGATACTGGGGCATAATGTCAGCCCTCCCACGTCTACCTGTTGGCTCCCATGTCTTCATCTCTTCACCAAATGCTGCTGCTTCTACCTCTGCAGTGTCTCTCCAGCTCTACTAGGTGAGAAGTAGGTGGTGCTAACACAGGTAGGAGAGCAAGAGATGGGTATGGGGATAGCTGGGGGTGGTTTGGGCCCTGATGAAAAGAGCAGGCCCATTGCTTCTTAACCCTGGCTGCACGTTGGAGTCACCTGAGGAGTTTTTAACACATTCTGATGCTGAAGCCCTTCCCGCCAATTACATCAGAACCTCTGGGGATGGTGCCCAGGTGACTCTGTGCAGTCCGTGAGAACTGAGGTAGATTCAGGTGGGCATGAGGATTCAGACCTTGGCCACCAGGCTCCTGCTGATGGCCTCGGTGTCCTCAGCAAAAGACCATCTGTTCAGACTAAGAATGTCATAAAAGTAGTCTCAGGAGACTTTTTCTTTTTAGTTATCTTCTAATTACATGAGTAATTAAAAAAAATCAAACACTACAGAAGCACATAGAGTAAAAAGCTATAATCTCTTTTCTAGAGATAAGCCATTGTGTATCCTTCCAGATCTTTTCTATACTTTTACACAACAGAATGTGAAAATAGAGCTTCTTCTGCATTCTTTTTTTTTTTTAATTTTTTTTAACGTTTATTCATTTTTGAGACAGAGAGAGACAGATCATGAATTGGGGAAGGTCAGAGAGAGAAGGAGACACAGAATCTGAAACAGGCTCCAGGCTCTGAGCTGTCAGCACAGAGCCCAATGCGGGGCTCGAACTCACGGACCATGAGATCATGACCTGAGCCAAAGTCGGACGCCCAACCGACTGAGCCACCCAGGCGCCCCTCTTCTGCATTCTTAACTGAGGACAGTTTTGTGGTGCTGCACAGCCCTTATTTCTACAGCATGGTGAAGTGAGAGGCCACATTGACCCCAGCCACCTCCAGCCTGCCAAAGACCTAGAACATCAGGTGGGGAGAATTTTTTTGGAGACATTATCAGTGAGCCCATTTCCTTTCCTGAACCTTCCCACTGGAGAGGCAAGGTGCATTCCTGACACTGTGGGCCCAGAGGGAAGCACTCGGGAAGGATGTCTCTGAACTGATGGCACTTTTGCCAGGGGTGTGGCCAGATTGAAGGCTCCTGCAGAGCCAGAGGGGTTCCTGGAGAGCTTGGGAGCCAGTAGAGGGGAGAAGGACCCAGGTCAGGGGCAATACTGCTGGAAGAAGGTGGAGAGGGGGATCTCAGACCACCTGGAGGGCCCTGGCCCTAGTTGGCCTGGGCCTGTCCTTGGGGGGGCCCTTTGTCTGGGTCCTAGCCAGGTTGTGGGCCATGCAGGGAAGTGCCCACACCGTATCTCCCATGAGCTGCTGGGCCTCCATTAGCCAGGGAGTGAAGACACTTTCTTGTGGAAAGGACTCTACCTTCTAGTCGACTGGAACTGGCAGTGCTTGATGCCAAAAATAGATGGTCTATTCATCTATTTCAGAAAGCCTGGAAAAGCTCTGGCTGAGATGTGTGGAGGTGGCAGGAACAGGTCCACAGAGTGCGTTTAGTAAGAGTGTGAGGAAGGATGCCGTAGGTTTCTGCTTTTACTCTGAGGAGTCCAGCTTGGTCTATAAGTAGTTACACTTAACACACACATACACATACACGTGCGTGCGTACACGTGCATGTATTGGGGTTCACATTTTTTGCAAAAATGAAATACTATGTGTATTTTCCTGCAGATCTTTATTTAAATTTCATAATATATTTTATAAATACTTCCATGTCAGCAAATAGATCTACTTCATTTCTTTTAACCATTTCTTTCCTTAGTATTCTAAATAATTCAGATAACCATTCCCATACCAAGGAAAATTTATAATATATGTAAATTTTAATACAGATCTGGCTGCAGGGAACATAGTTGCTCATTTATCTGTATGTTTTTCTGAATATTTCTATAGAATAAATTTCCAGAAGTAGAACTATTATGCTACATTTAATATTTTGATAAAAGCTGCCAAATGGCTTTTATTTTAAAAATGTATATAATTTTTTAACTCCTACCAGCAGCATATGGGAATGCCATTTTTCATACTCTGCCAACAGTGAAGAATATTTACCTTTGAAAATTTCTGATAGTCTTGATTGTTACGTTTAGTTATTAGTGGAGTTGGCCATTTTAATACACTTACTGATTATTGCCTATCATGCCAGTTGCTTTTACATATCCTTTGCCCACTTTTCAATGGAATTGTTTGCATTTTCCATATTGCTTTATAAATCAGGAATATATATTCTCTTTCTCATAGATACTGTTTATATAGTTCTTCCTAATCTGACTCATATCTTTCAACTTTATAGAAAGCTTTCACAGAGTAGAAAAGGTTTGGAAGACATGAAATAGAATGTCACCTACTTTTAAGATGAAAGAAAAAGGTAGGGGCTTGTGATTCTCATTATAACCATTCAAACAATGTTCAACTTTACCAAATAAGAAAAAAGATCCAGGAATTACATTGTTACAAATGTACTAAATTGCTTTTGTTTCCCCCCCCCTTACTTTCTAAATAATTGAGATATAATTTACATATGCCAAAATGAACTTGTGAACCATCGCCACAGTCTAATTCCAAAACATTTTCATCATATCCCAAAAGAATTCACTGGAATTCACCAGTGAAGCCTTCTGAGCCTGGGATTTTCTTTGTGGAAGGTTTCAAAATTCCTCATTGTCTCTTTAGTTGTAATAGGTCAGTTCAGAATTTCTTTTGGAGTCATTTTTGGTATGTCTTTCTAGGAAAATGCCTATTTCATCTGGCTTATCTAGTTTGTTGGCATACAGTTGTTCATAGTATTCCCTTATAATCCATTTTATTTCTGTAAGGTCAGTAGTAATGGCCCTTTTTTCATTCTTGATTTTAGCAAGTTGAATCTTTTCTCCTCTTTTCTTGGTTAGTCTGGCTATAGTTTTGTCCATTTTGCTGATCTGCTCAAATAACTAACTTTTGTTTTTGTTGATTTTCTGTATTGTCTTTGTTCTCAATTGCATTAATTTCTTTTCAAATCTTTATTATTTTTCCCCTGCTTTCAGTTTAGTTTGCTCTTTTTTTTAATTTCTGAAGGTGTATTATTAGACTATTGAGACCTGGAGATTGAGACCTTTTTTTCTTTTTAAATATAGGCATTTATACCTATAAATTGCCTTCTAAGCACTGCTTTAGCTGCATCCTATAAGTGTTTGTTTTTAGTAAACTCAAAGAATTTTCTAATGTTTCTTGTGATTTTTTTCTTTGACCTGTTGTTGCTTAGGAATATGTTATTTAATTTATTCCAGACATTTGTGAATTTCCCAACTTTCCTTCAGTTATTGATTTCTAACTTAATTCTGTTGTGGTTGGAGAACATAATTTGTATGATTTTAATCTTTTAAAATGTATTGAGTCTTGTTTTATGGCCTAAAAAATGGCCTATCTTGGAGAATGTTCCATATGTCCTTGAGAAGAACGTGCATGCTATTGTTACTGAGTGAGTGTTCTGGTCTTTTAGATCTAGTTGGCTTATCATGTGTTCAAGTCTTCTGTTTCCTTATTGGCCTTATGTCTAGGTTCCATAATTTTTTTATTAATTTTTTTAATGTTCATTTTTGAGAGACAGAGACAGAGCACAAGCAAGGGAGGGGCAGAGAGAGAGAGAGGGAGAATCCAAAGCAGGCTCCAGGCTCTGAGCTGTCAGCACAGAGTCCAGCGTAGGGCTTGAACTTAAGAACTGCAAGATCATGACCTGAGGCAAAGTCAGACACTTAACCAACTGAGCCACCCAGGCACCCCTAGTTGTTTCATAATTGTTGAAATGGAGCATTGAAGACCTCAACTATTACTGCCTAATCATCTGTTTTTTCCTTCAATTCTGTCGGTTTTGCTTCGTGTATTTTGGAGCTCTGTTATTAGGTGCATGTATGTATATAATTGTTAAATTTTTATTAATTGACCCTATTATATAATTTCCCACATTGTCTCTAGTAATTTTTATCTTGGAGTCTATTTTGTCTTATATCAGTAGAGCCATTCCAGCTCTGTTTTATTGTTTGCATGGTATCTTTTTTCCATCCTTTTGCTTTCAACTTATATGTGTCTTTGAATTTAAAGTGTGTCTTGGGCTTGGCTGCAGCACCTTACTTGACGTGTCTCCAGAGGCAAGGGAAACAAAAGTAAAAAATGAACTATTGGGACCTCATTAAGATAAAAAGCTTCACACAACAAAGGAAATAATCAGCAAAACTAAAAGGCAACTGATGTAATGGGAAAAGATATTTGCAAATGACATATCAGGTAAAGAATTAGTATTCAAAATCTATAAAGAACTCATCAAACTCAAAACCCAAAAAACAAATAATCAAGTGAAGAAATGGGCGAAAGCCATCAATAGACACTTCTCCAAAGAAGACATCCAGATGGCTAACAGACACATTAAAAAACTGGTCAACATCACTCATCATCAGGGAAATATAAATCAAAACCACAATGAGATACCACCTCACACCTGTCAAAATGGCTAAAATCAGCAACTCGGGCAACAACAGATGTTGGCAACGATACAAAGAAAGAGGAACCCTTTTGTACTGCTGGTGGGAATGCAAACTGGTGCAGCCACTTTGGAAAACAGTTTGGAGGTTCCTCAAAAAATTACAAATAGAACTACCCTACGACTCAGCAATTGCACTAGTAGGTATTTATCCAAAGGATACAAAAATGCTATTTCAAAGTGGCACATGGACCCCAATGTTTATAGCAGCACTATTGAAAATAGCCAAAGTATGGAAAGAGCCCAAATGTCCATCAAATGATAAATGAATAAAGAAGATGTGGTATATATGTACAATGGAATACTACCCAGCGATCAAAAAGAATGAAATCTTGCCATTTGCAACAATGTGGATGGAACTAGAGTGTATTATGCTAAGCAAAATAAGAGAAAGACAAATATCATATGATTTCATTCATATGTGGAGTTTAGGATACAAAACAGTTGGTGAATGTAAGGGAAGGGAAAGGAAGCAAAAATAATATAAAAACAGGGAGACAAACCATAAGAGACTCTCAAATACAGAGAACAAATTGAGGGCTGCCGGAGGGGAGGTGGGTGAAGGAACGGGCTAAATGGTGATGGGCATTAAGGAGAGCACTTTTTGGGATGAGCACTGAGTGCTATATGTAAGTGGTGAATCACTAAATTCTATTCCTGAGATTATGTTAACTATCTTGGATTTTAATTAAAAAATAATTAAAAAAAGAAATTAAACAAAAGAAAAAATAAAGTGTGTCTTGGGGTGCCTGGGTGGCTCTGTCAGTTAAGCATCCAACTCTTAATTTGGGCTCAGGTCATAGTCTCACACGTGGTGAGTTCGAGCCCTGCATCAGGCTCTCCCTCTCTATCTGCCCCTTCTCTGCTGATGCTCTCTCGGTCTCTCTCAAAATAAATAAACTTTAAAAATAAATAAAGCGTGTCTTTTGTAGAAAGCATATATTTGGATCATTTGTTTATTTAAAAATTTTAACATTTTACTTTTTTGAGAGATAGAGACAGAGTGCAAGCAGGGTAGGGGCAGAGAGAGAGAGGGACACACAGAATCTGAAGCAGGCTCCAGGCTCTGAGCTGTCAGCACAGAGCCTGACGCAGGGCTGGAACCGACGAATTTGAGATCGTGATCTGAGCCGAAGCTGGATGCTCAAGCAACTGAGCCACCCAGGTGCCCCTATTTGGATCATTTAAACATCTCCATCCTGTCAGTCACTTTTATTTGAAATACTTAATCCATTTTCTTTTAATGTAAATATGTGCCCTTAATTGTTTTAAATAAACACTTCAGTAGAGGGAAAAGGCTTTTCACACTGAGCAAGCTCTGACTCAGGTCAGATTGGGGTTTTCTAGGGAACCACTGGAGAGGTCAAATGACAGTTCTCTGGGGATGGAGCTTAGATGAAGTTCCATCATGGTTCTTCTAGTGGCTGCCAGGCTGCTGATCTACAGAGTGATTGTGAAGCTGTTGGCTTTCAAGGCTACCAAGGAGCTAGAGAGCAGGAGGGTGGAATAAGCTGCAAAACTCACTTCATACCAAGATTCAGTCATTTCTCTTGGTTAATGCTCCACAGAGTGCTGCAAGCCTTTAGTTCATTTCCAGAGTTGTGACAACGTTGATTCTATTTTTTTTTTCACAGTTTTCTCATTGCTTTTGTGGAGGAGAGATTTTTGGGGGGAGGTCCTTATTCCACCATTTTTAGTGATGTCACTTGCTTATGGTTTTATTATTAAGAAGTATTTTGAATCACATTGAATACTTGGCATCATCATGTTTGGTTATCCAAGAGAACTCAGTTTTGGTACTAATTCACTGTGTCCCAAGGCGAGTTACAGTATAGAACCTGTCAGCCTCAGTTCCATTGCTTGAAAAATGATTAGTTGTCCAATGAAGATGCCAGTTTTGACCACCTTTGAAATTCTGAGCTTCTAAATTTTTTTTTCAACGTTTATTTATTTTTTTTGGGACAGAGAGAGACAGAGCATGAACGGGGGAGGGGCAGAGAGAGAGGGAGACACAGAATCGGAAACAGGCTCCAGGCTCTGAGCCATCAGCCCAGAGCCTGATGCGGGGCTCGAACTCACGGACCGCAAGATCGTGACCTGGCTGAAGTCGGACACTTAACCGACTGCGCCACCCAGGCGCCCCTGAAATTCTGAGCTTCTAAGGGCCATATTTTCATCTACATTTTCGGTTCTGATGCAGCTTTACTGAGTTAATTTTTTTTAATTTTTATCACACTCTGTCAATCATATTTTTGTAGTAATTATTTTATTCTGAATTGTAAATATTCTTCCAATAGCATCGCTGTTGCTTTTGGCTTTTATTCTTCCTGAGAAGCTACAATGCAGCTGCTATGAATTCTATTATAATATATATATGAAAAAAGCAGTTGTTCTTTCCACCAGCATCATGGTTTAGCAGCTCCTTAGCGTGATGTTGAAGGAGAGGCCTTTAAATTGGCCCTAGTGTGAGGGGTGATGATGTTCAGGTCTAGAAGTAAGATGCCATGTTACCTGAGCCCTCTCTTACAGTTGCTGGAGAATTGTCACTGAGTTCACTGTCCAGCCACAGATTTTCTGTCACCACCTTGACTGAATCGTCTCCATAAAGTACAGCCCCTGTTCTTGGGCTTCAGCTCCCTTTTGTTGGTCCTGTGGTACAGATGCCTAATGGACATGGGCACATCCACCCTCCCCACCCCTTATGCCTTTCTTTGCCGGCACCCTCTCAGTGTCCTCCTTGTGAGGTGAAGTCAGCTCCATGGTCTCTTGTGTCTGGGATTCAAGGAAGGGGCACAGAGTTCGGCACTACTTTCTGGAAGGCCTAGTCCTCTCATTTTCCCCTGTGCAGGAGGCGATCAGATAATCACCCCTGTTTTTCTCTTCCCACTGAAGTGGACTGGGTGGCAGTGATGAGGCAGGGATGTCCTGGTGGTGTGGCTGGGCAGGCTGGCTGTCAGTCACTGTGGGAGTGGGTGATGTTCATGTCCATCCTGCATCTTTTTTCACCTGCTTCCAGCCCTGCATGTTTCTTTGTTTAAGCCCTGCACATGGGGTTGTGGTCGGTCCCTGGCTCCATCTGGCCATTGCCAGGTACGTGTCCGTGTCTGTGCTGAGCCCCACCCTGGCTCTGTGAGCTGTGCAGGCCTCTGAGTCATCTGGCCAGTTGTGCAGGGGATTTGCTGCTGACCCAGTCTCTCTCTCCTCAGAGCTGCTTAGTGCCTGGCAGGCAGCAGCAGGTGTTCGGTTCCCCGCACGCCCTCTGCTGGCCTGTGTCTCCAGGTGGATCCTGCACCTGGGGAGCAGACTGCTCCCCGGCCACAGCCCATCTCCTGTGGGCGGCACTATTTCCACATCCCAGCAAGTTAGGGACGGGACAGCCAGAGCAGGCCTTGTGTGGAGGTGGTGTGGGTGGGCGCCCATGTGCTACATTCTGAGAGATGTCAAAAATAACCGTGAGCAATGATCCCTCCCATTAGCTCCATACTTCCTTTATGCATTACATCATCTCATTCTGTCCTTCACAGCAGCCTGTGCGATGTCTTGTGATAAGTGAGAAACTGAGGCCAGGCTGGAAGGTGACAACCAGGACCCCAGTGCAGACAGCAACTTGGTGCTCTTTCTGTTCTACTCAAGCCCAAGTTCCTCCGTCTGTTTTGTTGTTGTTGTTTAGTTTTTACTTAAATTCCATTTAACATACAGTGTAATATTAGTTGCAGGTGTACAATGTAGTGATTCACCACTTCCGTGCATTACCTGGTGCTCATCACAAGTGCTTCCCTCTGTTTCAAGGTAGAATTTTATTACTTCTGGTTCTTTGTGCAAGTTGCACTTGGTGTGAGCATTGAACAAATGTGCTGTCCCAAAGTGGTGCAGGACCAGTGGGAGCAATGTGCAGCTGCTTCTGCCCCAGGCTGGGCTCCCCAGGGGCATGTCTCAGCCCCCAGTGTAGGTGCCTGAGAAAAAAACTTGGTTTTCCCACAACTGTTTCTTTTCAGCTTTGAGCTCCTGGGGTGCATGGCCACCAATCTTAATTTCAGCCACTGGGATGTTTCTCCCAGCCGTTGGCACCCAGCGAGTAGCACCTGTGTTCTGGGAGGTTTCCTGTGGTGCTTGATATCTGGATGGGAGAAATGCTGCTTGGTGCTTGGCCTAGTACATTTGCCTGACCATCAAGACCTCTATCCTTCTGCTTCTGTGCTGGTCCCTGTGGATGGGCATTGAGACTTCCCCTGTTGTAGTCCCTTTGAGTTTGGTGACCTGCCCCACCCCAGGCCACCCCTGAAGCACAGGGGTTATTCTGCCCTGCTCCTGCTGGGGCTCAGGATGCCACATGACACATCTAAGCCTTGCTTTCCTAAACACCCCTCGTGGCTCTTTTCACCCAGAGATCTTGCTGCCGTTGCTTGGGTCCTGAGTCTGGGTCATTGTAAGGCCCTTGCCCTTCATTCTTTGCCAGATTGTTTTCCACCAGATGGAAGAGGCAAGGCTATCACGACGCAGTGGGCATGTAGAGAGAATGGCACAGAGCTTAGAATTTGCTTTTGCTGGTGACTGAGCTGTTCACTGGTGACTCTGACACAGAGGGATCATGCACTTGCCCCATGCAAATCCACAATGAACACAGTCTCCAGTTTTTTTAATGTGTTTTTTTTTTTTTTTTTTTTTTTTTTTTAGAGAGAGAGAGAGCATGAGTAGGGGAGGGGCAGAGAGAGAGGGAGACAGAATCCAAAGCAGGCTCTAGGCTCCACGCTGTCAGCACAGAGCCCAATGTGGGGCTTGAACTCACAAACCACAAGATCTGAGCTGAAGTCGGACACTTAACCAACTGAGCCACGCAGGCGCCGAAACACAGTGTGTTTACTGGTACCTAGCATGTCGTTTGGCCCCACCTATCCTGGGTGCAGCTGTCTTGAAGTATACCAAATCCCTTTGTCTTATAGATCTAAGAGTAGAGCCAAACAAAGCATGTCCATGACTTCAGAGGGTTCAAATAGCTTGACATCATTCATCCAGCCCCTGTTTGCTCAGAGTATTAGTTGGGACTCTTTCTTTTGTAAATGAGGCTTGCAAAGGCTTGTCTGGCATTTAAAAATCAGACAGACTTTGTGGCCCCTGTAACTGGAACATCATGGATAGCTGCCTTTAGGAACAGCTGGGTCCAGGCCTCTAAACAGAATTCCCAGGTGCATTTGCTTTTCTCTCTTCATGTCTTGGTGCTTCTTTCCTCCCTAGACTTACATCCTCCCAGACCCAACAGAAAAGAAATATTTTCAACAATTCCATAAAAGCCCTGAGCCTCACTCTCCTTCGCCTGAACTAAGTCATGTGCCTGTCCCTGCAGCAACCACTCTTGCCAGGGGCTAGAACTATATTCATTGATCAGCTTAGGCCTGTGCCATAGCTGTAGCTCCTGTCTTGGGCCACACCGTGTATTAAGAGTCAGACCTTGGCAGGTTCTTACCAAGTCCCCGAGTGAACACAGTTTCCACCCCCTGAAGGAAGAGTAGCCCCCTCTGCTCAGTAGTGCCTGGGAATGGACTTGCTGCCTCAGCCGATCATTTGAAGTGGCATGCAGCCTAAATGGTCTTAACCTTCCCCTGCTTGGGCTTCTGTTCCAAGGAGGCTGCAGTCCCTCCTTTTTCCTTTGTTTGAACTTCAATGACTCAAAGGAGAAACTTTTGTTAATGGAGGCTGGAGCACGGGATGCAGAACCATGTGCCTCTCACTCTACCCCCCCCCCCATTCTGTGCTTTAGATGCATTGCCTCTACTGTTCCCAGGGGTTGGAAGCCCCCCTGGGGTTGGGAAGCATTCTGTCTCTTCCTCTAGAAGTCCAGTTTTCCAGCCCTTCTGAATGCAGCCTAGCCATGATCAGATAGATTAGGTAGATCTTTCTGGGCTCCCCTAAGCCTGTATTGTAAGAGGAAGGGGGCTGGATCCATATGAAAAGCCCTCTTCCCCCAACCAGTGAAGCTGTGTGTCCAGTTTCCCACCATGAGGTCATGGACCAGGACACACTGGAGGCCATAAACATTTCCATTGCCTGGATGGTCTAAGCACCACGCTTGTGGCAGTTCCTTGTCCTTGTGGGCGAACACCATATCCTTACATGTCTCAGCTGAAGGCTCACCTAATGATCTGAGGGCCACACCCAGAGGTCTTGACGTACCTCCAGAGCAGTGATTCTCTACCCTGGCTGCATTGGAAATCATTTTAAGAAAATACTGATACCTGAGTCCCACTGTCAGCGCAGGGCTGGGGCATGACCTGAGTATCAGGAATTTTAAAAGCCCTCCAGGTGATTCTGATGTGCAACCAAAGTCGAAAACAACCAATCTTAAGCAGTGGTTCTCAAACTTTGACACACAGAGAAATCATATGGGGGTCTGGTTCCAGTGGGGATTCTGAGCCCATAGATCTGGGTGGAACTCAAGAGTGTGCACTGCTAACCAGCTCTCAGGTAGTGCTGAGGTTGCTGGTCCCCAGGGGTCAGTAGGTACAGGTGGGTCTTTCCCTTGGCAGTGGGTATGTCAAATATGGCCAAATGGTGAGCTGTTGCAGGTCCCAGAGAGAGCGCTGGTGAGGGAATTCTCCAGCACTTCTATCCTCTCTCAGACCCCAGTGTGACGGTCTGTCAGGCATTCTGGGCCACTTCTTGCTGCAACACTTTTACCCTTGGAGAGAAACTAGGCGGGGACAGAGCAGAGCCTTCTCGCTATGCAGCCATCCTATGTGCTGCCAGAGAACTGGGACCCTGTTAGGGCTGTAGAAGCAGGTACCCAGCAAACACTCTGAAGCAGCAGTCCCATGGTCTGTGGGCTCATAGGTGCGGAGACCTTGGGGCTCCACCTCTGCCCCATGCCTGTGCTGGTGCTTCCTGCTTTTGCCAATTGCCTCTGGTGACTCTTTCTTTGATTAACGACTCAGAGTTGCCTGGCATGGATGAAATACTCATAGTAATCAATTCAGTTAACATTTAAAGAGTAAACATATATGAAATAATCACAGCAGTTCTTGGCACATGCTAAGCTGCCGTCATCATTAGGCTTTGGCTCCCTGGAAGGTGGAGTTTGAGAAATCCCCAGTGTCCTCACTTGTTCCTGAGATTTTGCTTCATCAGCACGCCTGCCTTTCTGTGGTCACTTTCCCATTCATCAGCCAAGTAAGGAATGCGTGCAGTGCTCCCTTAATGACTCCACTGCTGTGTTCACTGTCGTGTCTGCAAATGACCCTGGCCAGTAGGAGGAGCACATGGTTTACATGCTGCACCGTATTCATCATAGTGCACTTTTAAGCACCTGCTGCACACTTGGCACCTGGGGATATACAGAAAGAACCACATTTATTGGTATTGTTCTCAGAGAATTCACACTCTGATTGAGGAAGCCAGCTCTGACCCAGGAGACTGCAAAAGTCATTAATTGTTCAATGTTGCGGGGCCTCTATGTACTATAGCCAACGCCTTGGAGATATTTCAGAAAATGTGGATGTTGCTGCCTTTTTAAGGTCTTCCAAATACAGAGAGGCTGGAATAATTTGGAATATTAGACGTCTTCACGTAACCAGCCAAATGTATGTTCGTATTGCTGCATGTCCTTACTCTCCAAATGTCGTGTCTCCAGATTACAGCATGGGAAGATATTTACGTCAGACCCAACCAGCCCCCACAGCTGAATCACACAGGAGCACTTTGTCAGAGGATCTTCCCAAATGGCTCAATAAAATCAACTACTTGAGAGTATTTTTGTTTTCTTAGACATTCCAAAGAAAGTTAATAAAGTGAAGGGCCTTCTTCAAAGTGATCATGGACTTGTTACCTCCGAAATGCTGCCTTTGGATTTTATGTACATCGGGGGTGAGGCTCACTCATTCAGAACATATTTACCAAGCACCTACTGTGTGTAGGTAGGAAGGCTACAGAGATAAAAAGATCTTGTCTCTGCCCTCAAGAAGCACAAGGTCCAGGAGTGGAGATGTGTGTGGAATAATGTGATGACCAGCCAGGGGCTCTGAGGAAGGATGCAGGGTGCCCGGCAAGCACAGAGATTTCCCAGGGTTCCCAGGGTGGTGGTAGAAGTTGCTGTTGTGTGTGGGAGGTGAAGAGCAGGAATTCCCTGCAGGTGTGCAGAGTCTCCGGTGTGACTGTGTGTGGGCAGGTGCGGAGAAGGTGGGAGGTAAGGCGGTTGGGGCAGGAGGGGCCTTCTGTGGTGTTACCATTGCACTTCAGTTTCTGGATCACAAATAAGCAGCACACTGAGAACTCGATGCTGAAAATGTATTTTCAGTATGCTTTGTCCTCAGCTCAAACGTGTTTTTTATGTTGTCTGACTAACACATCTTCACAGAAAGAGGAATTTGTGCCAATTTTACAGACCTTTATTTTTTCCAGAAGTAATTTAATGGACTATTAGGTATCAGACATGAGTCCAAACCACTCATGTCGTAAGCAAGACTGAGGCCCAGAGAGGGAAACGATTCGTTCCAAGTCACTCAGCTGGTTAGTAGCTAGTTAGTGGCTGAACCAAGGCTAGCACTGTTCTGTAGATTTATTGCCATATCTGCCAGTGGTGCTGCTGCCCCAAACAACTGGCAGTAGCTTCCTGGAGTCCTGTGTGGGGAGCAATTCTGATAATGATGCTGTGGTTGATTACTGATGTCTGCCAAGGGCAAGCGGTGGGAGAGTGGCAGCAAGAGTACCCAGTGTTGCCATTCCACCTTATCTTTCTTTGTGATGATAAAAAGGAAGTAGCAGAAAAAGCAGAAACTGTGGTTAGTGATAACTTAAACAGTTAGACTTCCAATACATTCATGTAAGTCAGTAACCATTCATTGGGATCTAACATGTGCCCTCAGTGCTTGTAAACACAAAGTCTCATCCCACATAGGCTGGCCCATATTACTAAGCTCACAGTCTCAGGGTCAATGCCGTGTTTCATGAGGAGTGGCAGCAGCTTGCAACAGAATGGGAAAAATGGGGAAAGTAATTTAACAGATTTATGCTCAGTGGTGCATTTGTACTGGTTGTCTAAATAAATAATTTTTTAAGTTAACTTAAAAGTTAAGTTAGGACCTTTTTAGTAGCTAAACTGGCAAGGTGATTTTAGACCTGTAGAGGCATTAAAATAATATTATATCTGTATCTTTACTCAATTAAAAAAAATAAAGGCAAACAAGTCCACATATAGAATTTGTTTTCACTAATTTTACAGTATTCTCAGGTCTTCACATCCAACTCCAAACCTGAATGTTCTCCAATTCAGAAGGATTGCTGGAGCATTCTGGCTTTTGCTTTCAAGAACAAGAAGCTAGTTTGGGGGCTTGTGGCTTAACCCAGGATCAAGCTGGCTGATGGACTATCTGAGAATTGACCTAGAGGCAAGTGAACAGGCCAGCAGAACACATTTGTGTGGTGACAAAAGGTGTCATGCATGCCCATGAGGGCAAGTCTTGGCCACTCAGGTCTCTGAAGTGCAAGCCTATCAGGGGCAAAGGTGTAATTTCATTGGATGTCTGGTTCTGGTTTTTTTTTTTTTTTTAATATTTTTATAAATGCAGATACTTGCACCTCTTTATTTCTGTTAGCACAGCCAAAGCCCATTTCCTTCATCATTAGTGGTGTGTTATTTCCAGTGATTTCTTGATGCCCCATGTTGATTCATTTATGTGTGTTATTTCTTAGGTCACCTGGTCCTTGAGCAAGGTCTGCCCAGTGCCTTCCAGCTGCTAGCATGAATGGGATAAGAGCTCACTCTCCCGGACTTCTCTGTTCTTTCCTGTGCTGTCCCTCTCGGCTGGGACCTTCCTCTCTTCCCTCTGTCAGAGATAGCAGGGACCTTCCTCATCACAGCTGAGCGGCTTCTCTTTGTATCCCTGGGAGTTGGGAGGATGGGCCGGGGCATGCTGAAGGTGACCAGCTCCAGGTGGCCTGAGGTGGAGTGACTTCTTCCCAGCAGCACGCACAGAATGCCTCCTGACTCTCAGGGTATTGCCCTCGGGTGTCAATTTGCAGTTTCCACAGAGTTCTGCTCAACTGGAAAGAACTGTGAAGAACCTTCAGTGGTGCAACAAGATCTGTGGCTGCTCTCTTCTGGGTTTGTTTTTTGTTTTGTTTTTTGGTTTTGGTTAAAATCAATGTAAATCATGATGGGGGTTGGATTCTTTATAATGTCACTCTTGGATAGCAAGCAAATAACAGATCACAAACGTGGCACTTACCGCTTTGTAAAGGTTAACTCTGAACAACACACAGCAAAGGAAAGATTTTGGAGTTGCCTAACTTATTACTGACCCTGGAAGTAGCTATTCTAAGTAATTTAAGGGCTCAGTTGAACTTTGGGGCATTAATTGTTTGGTTTGACTGCCTTGTGGCTGAAAATAATTTATTGATGGTGAACCCATCTTTTCTATTTGGTGTTTAAACAGCCTGAGTGTTTAAAATAGTACATGAGGAAAAGCACATTTTGATATTTTTAAAATCCCAGGAGGTCATGAGGGTTACTCTTGAGGCATGGAGAGACTAACTGGCATGTCGTGTGGGAATCCAGGCAGATTCCCAGCAAGCCCTCAGAGACCCCGGTTCTGTACCCCTGTCCCAGGCTAGTTCAGCGGGGGACTGTTCCCCACCTGGGGCACGGCATGGCGGTCCCTGTGTAAGAGGTAGCAGAGCCAGAGCGTCCTGTGACAGAAGCTCCCTGTGGGCCAGCCCGCACTGACGTGCCTTGCAGCATTGACTGAGACATTTGTCTTCCTTGCTTTTCCATGCTCTGTAGGATCCACGGTGGTCCTCCAGCTCTGACACAGAAATGATGTGGAGACATGGGGAACAAGACCTCAGGAATGACAGAAACGGCCTCTCACAGACAAGCTCTTGGTTCCAGTGGCCCAGCAGGCAGGGCCTGGCGGGATGAGATCTTGCAGAGCAGGAACTTTCCCTCAGAGCTGCCCGGGCTCTCACACTCCCCTTCCTCACACTGTCAAGTCAGGACAACCGAGACTCAGGGAGGGGAGGTCACAGCTCCAGACCCCGGGCCCCAAGTCCTGGTCTAATTACAGCCTCTGCCTTGTCTTCAAAAGAAACTATTGGAACCTCTCCTAATTACGAGCAAAATACATTTTCAATCAGAAAAGCTGTAAAACTTAGAAAAGCACAAAAGGGAAGGTTAAAATACATATAATTCTATGACCCAGAAAAAGCTGCAGGTCACATCTTTCTGTGGTTCTTTTTGTATTTCTCTTATGCACCCAGAGACTTTAAAAAAAATAATGGGCTTTACTGCACACAATTTGTTATAGCATGCTGCTCATCAAAAGAGAGTCCATGGGCAGCGTCATTGCCATCACCAAGGAACTTGTTAGAAATACAAGACTCTTGGGACACTTGGGTGGCTCAGTTGGTTAAGCGTCCGACTCTTGTTTTCAGCTCAGGTCATGATCTCATGGTTCTTGAGTTCAAGTCCTGCATCAAGCTCTGCATGGAAAGCACAGAGTTTGCTTGAGATTCATTCTCTCTCTCTCTCTCTCTCTCTCTCTTTCTCTCTCTTTCTCTCTCTCTCTCCCTCCCTCCCCCCTGACCCTCCCCTACTTGTGTGCTGTCTCTCTCAAAAGAAATAAACTTTATAAAAAGAAAAAAAAAAAAAAAAGAAATACACGACTCTCAGGCCCCAACCCAGACTTCAGCAGAATCTGTTATACAAACCTTCAGATGACAGGTCTGCGCAGCCGCTTGTGGAAGCACTGCCATCGGCCACTCCCCACCCCTCACCCCCAGGCTGCAGTGCACTGGGGGCACTCTTCTATGTCAATCACTATTCTCCTGTAATGTAACTTTTTGTGACTATGGAGAATTCCCTCATATGGCAGTATCCCAACACCATCACCCATCTCGGGTTGATGAGCCTTTCGAGTGTTCCCAGGGTGCTGCCATTAACAGATGCTTGATGATCTCCTGAAGGCAGGTTCCCCAAAGCACAGTTACTGGATCTGCAAGGGTTTTGAGGGCCACCAGACTGCCAGCCCAGAGAGGATTTAGCTTGACTGTCAGTTGAACTCTCGAATGCTTCTTAGGAGGCAACTGCTCTCAGGGGGAAAGCTCACACCTGGGTGAGGTACAGGCCTTGATTTGAGTCAGATTTTCCACTTCCTGGTTCTGTGATCGTGGACTGGTTTGTTTTCTCACCTGCAAAAAGGAGATTTACCATTTAATTCAGAGGGGATTGTGAGCCTTGAATGAGAATATAAACCATCTGGGACCTGGGACCTGCTTTATTCTCTTCCTTCTGAATGAAATGAGCCCAGGGGCCTGACACAAAGCCCTTTGGTTTCCTTGCTTGAAAATTTTTCTGTTGGGATTTCTAAACTGCTTTGTAATAGGAATGCATCAGGAGTGTTACTGACCTTTTAGTTTGGTTCTCCCATGTCCCAAGGGGTATATGGCTTGGGCACTCCAAAGAAGGACAAGGAGAGTGTCAAAGAAAGGAAATTCCTGAGTATTTTTCTTGAAATTGAGCAGAGATTTAAGAGGTACAAACTGTGCCATGGAGAGCACACTGGGAGGAGGTGCAGAGGCGGGCGTGTGCAAGCAGGCTGGAGTGCATCGTCCTCGCCTGCTCCTCAGTGTACCTCTCTGTCCCTGAGACATCCAGCACCGCGACCCCATGATGGGCTCACATAGCAAGTGGCAGGGTGGGCTCCAATCTCAGCGTGGCTGATGGATGCCGGCCTCAAGCATGAGTGGGTTGCTGCTGTGGGTGGGTCCCTCTGGGTTTGACCAAGCTCATGCCTGTGGAGGAGTGCTGCTCACTGGGACATCAGAGAATCAGCCCTGAGGCTGTCTCTGACCTTCAGTAGTTCACTCTACCACCTGGGCCCCTGAACTGCCTACAGGAGACACAGGAGACCCCTCCCCCATGTTGTCCCTCTTCTGGGAAAAGACTATTCTGTTAGCAGCCAACTCCTCCTGCCAGCATTGAGGCAGCTGGCCTTCAGCCTCTAAAGTGCACAAAGGCGAGTATATATATAAAAACCTTCAAAGGTCTTAGTGATTGTTTTCCAAGTTCTGTAAAACTCACTACTTTCTTTTATCACTATCAACAGACAGTGGTCAGGCTTTAATGTTTAAATTATGAACCATCTGACTAGAATTTTATATAGATGCATTTTGGAAAACAGAAAAGCAAGCTAGGACATTCTTAGAACCATCTTCAGAAGTCACCCCCTCCCCCTTGCTGCCCACTTGCTCCTTGGTTTCAGTGATAATACAGAATCACACCTGTCATCTAGAGCCTTCTGCCAGCCCTCCAGGCGTTGCCTGGAAACTGCTGATTGTCCTGGGTTAACAGCCTTTAGACTCTGGACAGATTTGAGGCAGGTGGCATTGCGAAGCTGGGTTGCTGGGGTCCATCGCTTGTAAATGGCTCAACTGAAGGTATCAGAGAGGACATCACCAGGGAGGGCAACTTTGTGCCTGGGAGAGGCCGGGGAGCCTCTTCACACAGGCTGCAACTGGTGATTTCTCTCCAGTGGTGTGGTCTGTGCACCTGCCAGGTGTGGTCTCTAGCAGGGAGTATTGGGAATCCTCTCACCCTGCAGGGAGCAGGGTGAGCAGGTGCCCCACTCCCAGAAGCATTTGGAAGGTCCCAGGAAAGCATTCACAAAACATCATGGATCCAGGATAACATGATAAGCCTTTAAGAACAAATAACAAGAAAGCCAGAGCTAAGGAGCACATGTTCGGTGGCAGAGATGAGTGTGTCCCCTACAGTGACTCCTCACTCCACAGGTAGTAAATGCACTTCAGGGAGGGCAGGACTGAGTGGATGTGCTGTGTGTCCCTGGTGCTGGAAGGAGAGGGAAGCATAGGACTTGGCTGTGTTAGGCTCAGAATTTGTTTGGGATTTTTTCAGCATCAGATCTTATTTCTCCCCGGGATCAGCCCTTAACCTAGATAGGAAATGCAACCTTATCCCGTCATTGCCCTTTGCCTGCTTCTGTGGCGAACCCAGTAAAACAAAGCCCAGGTTTGTCATTTTTCATCCTCAGCAATTTGGCAGCGACTCCACTCAGAGGGAGGGGGGGTAACAGCTCTAGACCAACTGCCTGCTGTGTCAGGTCATCTCCACACGTGGCCTTCCAGAGTTGGGGTGAACGAAGCAAGTGTATGTGTTTCTTAGCTTTTACTGCTCTGTGCTTCACACCTCCCTCCGGAGTGGCTGTGGTCCGCAGAGGCCCCACTTTCTTGTGCCTGAGGAGGTGGGGGTGCTGCCAGGCCCAGTGACGCTGCTTGGGGAAACAGAGAAGGCGGCTCTGGATCAGCACCCAGTGGTGTCCACTGTGGAATGTGGGGGATGGGACAGGGAAGGCCCTCTCTTCTCCCTGCTGCTGGTTTCCAGCAGGATGAAAGTGCAGGAGGCTTACTCTACATCCAGAGGGTGGGTTCCTTTTAGCAGCGCCTCAGGCCTGAGCCCCCAGGTGGGCTTCTGAGCGCAGAGAGATGGGGGGAGGGGAGTGCCACAGGGACCACCCCTGGGGCCAAAGAATAGACTCTCAGAGTCTATTATCACGTGTTCTAGTATGTTTATGACCTCCTTCCTTACAGATGTTAATTTATCTCCTGGATTGTGGCCCCGCCCCTGCCCCTGCCCTGAGCCTCACTCTCTTCTTTTGTTCCAAAGGGATAGCAACCCAGCAATTTAGGATTCCTTGTGAACCCAGGCCTTTGTGCTGTGTAAAGCCCTGCACATAGACGTCCTCATCATTACTGTTTGATAAAAATCTTTTTACTGATAATTACTCAACCTCAGTGTCTGAGTCTGCCTATTTTGTGTGGGCCAGAATGAGGGGTGGTGTTATGTCTCCTTATTAATAGTCCTTGGAGCATGACTTCCTACCAAAAGAAAAAAAAAAAGAAAAAAAAAATCTCAGCTGTGCATCTGCCGTGCTGCAGAAGTGCCAATCACATATGTAACATCCCAGATAAATTAAGCTGTAAGAACTTGCTTCGTGTCATTATTCTTGGTATATGTACATTTAAAAAGAGAGTTTATTATCTCAGTAAACTGATGAAGTTAAACATGAACCAGCCTGGGATCCAGTGCCCCGTTTGTCAGGTGTGTGTGCAGTAGTCTGCACAAGGTGCACCTCTCCAAGACTGAAGGTTTTAAGTTACATAAGTTACATCCTGGCAAGGTATCCCCAGCACTAGAGTGAATTTGTATTATATTTTTCCAAGAATTATGCAAATACAATTTCTAAATTAAGGCTGCAAAGTTCGAAGCTCTTATGCTTACCTATTTTTGAAATAATGGCTTTGTAAAACTCCCTAATAGAATTTTTTTTACTCTAATAACCTGAGAATTCTAAACTAATGTTCTTCAAATCTCCTGTGAAAGCATTCACTCCTGGATGTGTGAAAATAGGTTCCTCCTGTGAGAGCTGTCATGCATCACAGTCTGAGGCATGAGATTTATTGAGTATTTGTGTAGGCTCAGGCTTCATGTGTGAACACAGGTGCATGTGCACATATCTACGTATATTCACTGCACTGTATGCATTCCCAGCTAAGTAGCTTATCAGCTTGCCCATTTACAAGAATTCAGAATACCGTGAAATCCACTGTTATATAAGTTTCAGAAAACGGTGTAGTTTATCTTACGTAAGGTACTTGTTTATATGCTTATAAACTGTGCTGTTTTTCGTGTTGATGATGGAGTTTGTTTGGATGAAGCTCTGTTGTTTATTTGTAAAGAAACAGTGCAGTGAACTGTGGTTCACTGCCTCATTCTTTCCGGATGCCCTTGCTGTTCCTGCCCAGCCCATAGCCAAAGGGAAGCTTGAGGATGGGAACAAGGCATCTGGAGCAGGGATATCCTCTGCATCCATATTCCTTTACTCCCGAAGACCGTTGAACTTCAGCTCTGCATGGTTGTCCCTAAGAAATGTCTAAAGGAAGACAGTGGACAAGCAGAACCCAGGCTGGAGAAATGTGGCATAGTTTAGCTAAGTGGAGTGCTAGATGGCCTTGGATCTGAATGGGTAGTTGATGCTGTCTCATTTTTATCAGAGATTAGACAGATTCATTTGTCTAGCGACTATTATAAGTGCCTCTGGTTCATTTGTTCATTCATTCATTCAGCAGTGTTTACTGAGTACCTATTGTATGGCAGTACCATCCCGGTACATATTCCTTACCCTCAAGGAGTTAGTCTTCAAGTTTTACACACTTCACAAGACAGGGGATGATTTGCCTCTCTAGGTCAAGCCTAATTTTAGTTTTTCATGAGATAAACGAGTCCAGGATACTGGGAACTTCAAAATTTGACCACCCAGTATGCTCTTTTACTCTCTCCTCTTGCTCCATTCAGAGCAGTATTACTCAGTATCTGAGTTCTCTGGTTTTAGCCCTTTGCTTATAAGACTTCTTGGCTTTCTTTTCCCCCCAAATGTCAAACTAGAGCTATCCCTCTCTCCTCCCTGTCCTTTCTGACAGTAGACAGAGAAGGTTTTGTGCACTCATATCTAGGTGTCTGCTTTTTTTTTTTTTTTTTTAAAGGGTAGGAGGTCCTCTAAGCACTTCAAGAGAAATGGCTGGCTGTGGTGAGTCCAGCGTTGACACCCCTGTCACTTTGGGGTGGATGCAGTGGTCAAGTCCTTTGCTCTGGAGGATAATAATATCTATCATGAATCACTAAGCTGCCACAATTTTTGAAGAGTGATTTCTCACAGGAACTTTGCGAGCATTACACACCTCATTTGTCTCAGTAACGTGAAACTTATTTTTCTAAAAAAGGTACAGGCAGATCCTGGTGTGACTCACTAGAGAACAATAGTTAAGTCACAGTTTATTTTCATCTTTTTCCCCGAGAAAAGGAAAAATTGATTAAACGTATAGGAATGTAAGCAGGCTTAAATCTATAAAGCAGAACTGGATCAAAGAATCATGCAAACACAGTTAGGATTAAAATTGGCAAGTTCTATGAACAAAAGGTGCGTTGCGGGAGGTCCTAGGTCATCCTGAAGGGGCACATCAGTCTTCTTGGGGAAGCAGAATTGAGGTTAACATCGCAAGGATAAGTAGGAGTTAATAAGAAAAAGGTAGGGTGTGAGGGCAGGGAAGAGCATGTTTGAAGCAGAGGGAACATCTGCAAAGGCCCTGGGCCAGAAGGAAATGGAATGTTTTAGGGAGGGAGAGCAGGCCAGGGCACACATTTGTGCTACTTGTACTCAGGGCCTGTGGCTGAAATCCAGACTGCCTCCCCCTCTTGTCCACGTTGAGATTTACCCACATGCGTATTGCTCTCCATCCCTCCAATCCTACCCACACCTCCAGCTTTCATCTAAGATCACACCCGTCTTCTTTAATATTTTAGTGTGGAATTGCTGGAGACAAATTTTATCATGTCTTCTTTTCCAAAAACCTCTTTGTTTCACCTTTTTTTTTTTTTCTAGTAACACTTTTTTTATCCAGGAGTTTTGATGACATGTAACTTATATACCATAAACTTCACCTGTTTAAAGTACACCATCAACATATATTTCTAGTAGTACAACTATGAGCATAATGTAATTTCAGAACATGCTCATCTCACCCAAAAGAAACCTTGTGCCCATTAGCAGTCACTTCCTACTCCACCTCTCCACCGCTCCCCCCTCCCCCCAGCACCCCACTCCACAGCCCTAGTCAATCACTAATCTATTTTCTGTCTCTAGGGCTTTGTTTGTTCTGGATGTTCCATAGTGTTTGTGTCTGGCTATTTTAACTGAGCAGAGTGTGTTCATGGCTGATCCATACTGCAGCATGTATCAGTACTTTGTTCCTTTTTGTGGCCAAATAATATTCCATTATGTGAATATGCCACATTTCGTATCTGTTGATCAATTGGTGAATATTTGGGTTATTTCTATGTTTTGTTTTTATAAATAATGCTGTGAACATTGGTGTACAAGTTTTAATGTACACTTTTTTCATTTTTTTATTGTTATAAAGTATACATAACAGCAAAGTTCATCATCTTAACCATTTTTAAGTGTACAATTCAATGGGACTAAGTACATTCATATTGTTGTACAACCATCACCACCATCCATCTCCAGAATGCTTTTCATCTTTTTTTTCAAGTTTATTTATTTTGAGAGAGAGAGAAAGAGAGAGAGAGCACACTTGCACAAGCAAACAGGGGAGGAGCAGGAAGAGAGGGAGAGAGAGAATACCAAGCAGGTTCCTCACTGTCAATGCATAGCCTGATGCGGGGCTCTAACCCATGAACCGTCAGATCATGACCGGAGCTAAAGTCAAGAGTTGGACACTTAACCATCTGAGCCACCCAGGCGCCCCAAGAATGCTTTTCATCTTGTAAAACACAAAGTATATAGCCATTAAACAATCACTCCCCATTACATCTTCCCTCAGCCCCTAGAAACCACCATTCTACTTTGTCTCACTATAATTTTGACTCTTCTAAGTAGTGGAATCATACAGCATTTGTCTTTTTGTGACTGGCTTGTTTCACTTAGCATAATGTCTTAAAGGTTCATCCATGATATAGCTTATTTCAGAATCGCCTTCCCTTTAAGGCTTACCTAATGAGGAGAGACTTTCTTCTGTCGTTTTGCTTTTTTATTCTATACTTTATAGTTTTTTTATCACTGATTTCATGCATTACTGTCTTCTTTTGTGTTTAGCTGATTTTTTGGTAGTGAAACATTTCAGTTCCTTTCTCCTTTCCTTTTGTATATATTTTATAGCTATTTTCTTTGTGGTTCCCATGGGGATAAATAACACTTAACATCCTAAAGTTGTAACACTTTAATTTGGATTTAAACCAACTTACCTTTAGTAACACAAAAACCTCTGTCTCCTTACATGTCTGTATCCATTCTTTTCAGTTGTTTATATCACAGAATAATGTCTTTATATTTTTTATGTGTCCTAAAACATAAACTAATAATTTTAAAAAATGCATCAATCTCTTATATAGAAAACAAAATGTGGAGTTATAAACCAAAGTTACAATACTGCTAGCTCTTAGGCTACTAATTGCTTTTTTAAAAATGTATTAAATTCCAGTTCTTTCCTTTTGCCACTGTGGCCATTTCCATGAGTATGATTAGGCTTTAGAAGAGGCTTACCTCTGGTGTCTTCCGTTGTGGCAAAAAGGTCTGGTTGGTCCCCATGAGAACAATGTAAGTGCTAATGCCAACTCCCATCAACAGATCTGGAAGCTGATCAAAGATGGGCTGGTCATCCGGGAGCCTGTGACTATCCATTCCTGGGCTCAGTGGCAGAAAAACACTTTGGCCCTGCCAGAAGGTCAGGCATATGGGCATAAGGAAGTGAAAGGGTACTGCCAGTGCTGGATGAGGAGGATAAAAATTCTGCACTGACTGCTCAGAAGATAGTATGAATCTAGGAAGACTGACCACCTCAAGTGCTTTGAAGAGTGGCTCCAGGCCAAAAAGGAGGAAATTATCATGGCTGTGTCCAAGGAGGAAGAGGCCAAGAAATAAAACTCCCCCTCTTTTGTCTGTACATACTGGCCTTGGCAGTTACATAGATCAATCATTCAACAAAACAAACCCTTATCTGCCAAATTATATGTATGTATATATATATATGTATATATATGTATATATATATGTATATATATGTCTCATAAATCTAATATTTTATATTAGATATATTAGATCTAATATATATATACATACATATATATATGTATGTATATATATATACATACATATATATACATACATATATATATGTATGTATATATATATACATACATATATATACATACATATATATATGTATGTATATATATATACATACATATATATACATACATATATATATATACATACATATATATACATACATATATATATGTATATATATACATACATATATATATGTATATATATACATACATATATATATATGTATATATATATATTAGTCTCAAATCACATAGAAAATAAAAAGTGGAGTTGCAAACCCATGTGCCCATGTGTTTACTTTTACTGAGAGCTTTATTTCTTCATATGGCTTCAAATTACTCTTGGGGCACCTGGGTGGCTCAGTTGGTTGAATGTCTGATTCTTGATTTCGGCTCAGATTATGATCTCACAGTTCGTGAGTTCAAGCCCCACTTTGGGCTCTGCACTATTAACACAGAGCCTGCTTGGGATTCTTTCTCTTCCATCCGCTCTCTCTCAAAAATAAATAAATAAGCTTTTAAAAAAATTACTGTCTAGTGCCCTTTTGTTCAACCTGCAGGACACCCTTGAACAATACTTGTAGGGCAGGTCTAGTGGTAATGAACTCCCTCAGGTTTTGTTTATCTGGAGATATCTTAATTTATCCTTCACTTTTGAAGGACAGTTTTGCTATGTATATGGTTCTTGGTTGACATTTTTTCCTTTTAGCACTTAGAGTACATCAGCCCACTGCCTTCGGCCCTCTAGTTTCTGAGAGAAATCTGCTTTATTGAGGATCTCTTGTGTGTGTTGATTGGCTTTTCTCTTGCTGCTTTTGCGATTCTCTTTGTCTTCGGCCTTCAACAGTTTGATTATAACGTATTTCAGTGTGGGTCTTTTTGAATTTAGCCTACTTGGAGTTCATTGACCTCTCTGGATGTTTATATTCATGTCATCAAATTTGGAAAGTTTTGGGTCACTATTTCTTCAGATATTCTCTTTGCCTCTTTCTCTCTCTCTTCTCAATCTGGGACTCCCACAATGCATATGTTGGTCTACTTGATGAAGCCCCTTATGCTCGTTCTTTGTACTTCAATCTTTTCTCTTTCTGTTCTTCAGACTCAATAATTTCCACTGTCTTCAATTTTTCTGATTCTTCTGCCTGCTGAAATCTGCCTTTGAATCCCTCTAGTGACTCTTTCAGTTATTGTATTTTTCAGCTCCAGATTTTTTTTTTGTTGTTTCTTTTTAGGTTCTCTCCTTTATCCATATTTCTGTTTTGTTCATACATTGTTTTGTTGACTTTCTCCACATCTTTCTTTAGTTCTTTGAGCATATTTAAGACACTTGTATTAAAGTCTTTGCTTAGGGGCACCTGGGTGTCTCAGTTGGTTGAGTGTACAATTCTTGGTTTTGGTTCAGGTCATGATCTTGCAGTTCTGGGATCAAGCCCTGCATTGGGCTTTGCACTGACACCATGGAGCCTGCTTGCAGTTCTCTCTCTCTTCCTCTGTCTCTGCTCCTCTCCCTCACTTGCTTTCTCTGTCTCTCTCTCTCTCTCAAAATAAATAAACTGAAAAAGTATTTGCCCAGTAGATCTGCCTTGGGTCCTTTTTTTAGGGATAGATTCAAAACTGGATATTTGACTCTAATAATCTGGTAACTTTGGAAATCAGATTCTCTCCCTTAGGATTTGCTGGATTTTGTTTTTATTTTTATTTTTTCAATTGCTGTAGGCTGTCTCTGTGCCGAGGATCAGCCATTAAATTAATTGATTTTCATATATTAAACCAACCCACATTCCTGGGATAAATCCCACTTTTATGTTTGCTGGGTTTGATTTGCTAGTATGATCTTGAGAATTTTTGTGACTATACTCATAAGAGATATTGTCTGTAATTTTCTTCTACTGTGAGGTCTTTGTCTGGTTTGAGTATCAATAATACTGGCCTTATAGAATGAATTGGGAGTTGTTACCTTTTTTTGTATTTTGGAGAACAGTTTGGGAAAGGAAAGTTTGCCATTAATTCTTTAAATGTTTAATAGAGTGCGACAATGAAGATATCTGGGCCTGGGCATTTCTTTGTGGGAAATTTTAAGTGACCAGTTCCTTTCTTATTGATTCAAATTCAGTGGTTTCAGAAATTGTCCATTTCATCTAAGTTATCTATATTTTTGGAATATAATTATTCATAATATTCCTTTATAATCCTTTTTATTTCTATAAGGTCAGTAGTGATACTCTTTGATTTTTGGTTTTAGTAATTTGAGTCTTCTCTCCTTTTGTTTAGTTTAAGGTTGATCAATTTTGTTGATGTTTTGAAGAACTGACTTGTTTCATTGATTTTCAAAATGTTTTCCTATCCTATATTTCATTAATTTTTGCTCAGATATTTATTATGTTCTTTTTTCTGTTTGCTTCCAGTTTAGTTTGCTCTTCTTTTTGGTTTCATATGGTGGAAAGTTATGATATTGGTTTAAGATCTTTTATATAGGTGTTTATAGGTATAATTTTTCCTTTAGGCATGTCTCTTACATGTCTTGGTATGCTGTGTTTTTATTCATCTCAAAGTATGTTATAATTTCTCTTGTCATTTCTTCTTTGACTTCATTGGTTATTTACAGTGCATTGCATAATTTATACATATTTGTAAATTTCCCCAAATTCTTTCTGCTCTTGATTTCCAATTTATTTCCATTGTGGTTGGAGAACATGCTTTATTTTTTTCATGGATATATATATATGTTCAAATTGGTTTATACAATTGCTCAAGTCTTTTACGTCATTGATGAATTTCTGCCTATTGTTTTTTTGAAAGTGAGGTCCCCAATTATTGAAATTACTAGTATTATTATTGAATTGTCTGTCTTCATTTTATCAATTTTTGTTGCATGTATATTGAGACTCTGGTTTTAGGTACATACCTGTTTATAACTGTTAGGTCTTCCTGATGGATTTACCAATTTATCATTATAAAATGACTCTATCTATGGTTATAGTTTTCTCTTAAAACCTGTTTTTTTCCCTGACATTAATATAGCCATTTCATTGGTTACTTAGGAAAGTATGTTTAATTTACACATATTTGTGACTTTCCCAAACCTCCTCTCACTTATTTCTAATTTCATTCCACGATTGCCAGAAAGCATACTTTCTGTAATTTCAAGCCTTTTAAAATTTTTTTTTAATGTTTACTTATTTTTGAGACAAAGAGAGACAGAGCATGAATGGGGGAGGGGCAGAGAGAGAGGGAGACACAGAATCGGAAGCAGGCTCCAGGCTCTGAGCCATCAGCCCAGAGCCTGATGCGAGGCTCGAACTCACAAACCGTGAGATCGTGACCTGAGCTGAAGTCGGACGCTCAACCAACTGAGCCACCCAGGCGCCCCAATTTCAAGCCTTTTAAATCTCTCTAGGCTTGTTTTATAGCCTATCTGTGGTCTATCCCATAAAATCTCTCATGTGCACTTGAGGAGACTTTTTATTCTGTTGCTGGGTGGAGTGTTCTATAGATTTCTAGTTGGTTAATGTTATTCTTTCAAATCTTTCATTTCTTTGTTGATTTTCTGCTTAGTTCTGTCAGTTATTGAGAGCAGGATATTAGAATCTTCAACTATTACTTTTGAATTTTATATTTCCATCAGTTTTTGCATCATCTAGGAAGAAAAGCTAGCTCTAAGACTCTGAAGTCTCTCTCAGTGTTATCTCATTTTCAGGACATTGAAAAGTAAAAGACTCCAGTGATTAGATGATACTTTCAAGGCATATATTTGGAAACGGTTCTAAGATTTTCAAATGATTTGGCACATGAACACTGGTATTCAGACTTGTTCTCATTTGCTTTTAAACAACGTAAACTGCATTTGTGGATCTGTGATTATTGACTTTAATTTTTTTTTTAAAGTTACTTCATTGTAATTGTCATCAGTCACCCTCAGAATCTCAGGTATAACCACACAGGTGTAGGTAGAGTCAGCTTTCTCCAAGACATGGTGACTCCAAATCAAAGCAGCCACAGACACTGGAAAAAGTACAGGAGAAGCACACATAGATTTGGCCTTATGAAATACCATCACCCAGGCCAAATTTAGCTCTGTTTTTAATCTTTTCAAAGTCATGTTGCTCTGTAAATAAAATATAGTTTCCTTCAATAAGGATTATTTATTTTTTACAAAGTCAGGTTTCAATAATTTTCTGGAGAATTTCCCCAGCCTTAAATTGGGTTATAAAAATAGATCTATTTCAGGAACCAGATGATTTACTGCTTTTCATTTTACTGGCCCCTGTGTCAGTCATCTACAGAAGCCTCTCTCATTTTGTCAACTGTCTTGTTCCTATGTTGTGTTCAGTTCCTTGCTCCAGGCACTGTCCTAGGTGCTGGTAGGACCTCAATGGACACAACAGGCACAGAGCTCACCCTACCAAACTTGAAGTCTTGGAAAGGTTGGGAATGCTAGACAGATATCTTATAAACAAGTCTTTGTTAACAGTGTTGGTGTTAATTTTTTTAATGTTTATTTAGTTTTGAGAGAGAGAGGCAGGGCATGAGTGGGAGAGGGGAAGAGAGAGATGGAGACACAGAGTCTGACTCAGGGCTCTAACTCATGAGCTGTGAGGTCATGACCTGAGCTGAGTCGTCTGCTTAACCAACTGAGTCACCCAGGTGCCCCAGTGTGGGTGGGCATTATGGAGAAAGGTACAAGTGCTGAGAAAAAATACCACTGGGATATGAATATGGCCTAAAAGATATTGTGGGATTAATAGGTCTGCAGGGATGTGCATAATTATGTGATCAGGGTATGCAATCAGTTCATAGATATTTTTCTTTGCCTTGTATAGGTAAATATAATAGATTGGAACCTTTAAGATACCATATTAAAATCTATTCTCATTCTTCATGTGGATAAACCTTTGTAGAATTTTTCAATATAAGCTGCAGCTAATGATGAAATTCTTCTATAAGCTAGAAAGAAGCCTGTGGTTACAATTAGGTTTCATAGAGAGGGAGTGGAGCAACCCCCACAGGGAGCCTTCACTGGATGTAGAACTCCCCTAGATTCTGTAGGTGCCCAGATCACACTGATGAATGCTGTGAACTACGGAGGGAGCTGGAGGCTCAGCCCCCTTTTGAGTCAATGAGAACCCCTGAAGAGACCCCCCTCAGGTCCAGATTTAAAGAGTAAGTTTTCCTTTATTTGGACTTGAGCTGTCAGAACAACAGGTTTGGGGTTGGTGCAAGAAGGCAGAAAGCTGGAGATAGGCCTGAATTGCAATCTACTTTACTCTTAGGATTGCCTTTGCTGCATCCCAAAGGGTTTTGACTGTCATGTTTTCATTTTCCTTTACTTCCATGTATTTTTTAATTTCTTCTTTAATTTCCTGATTAATCCATTTATTCTTCAGTAGGATGTTCTTTAACCTCCATGTATTTGAGGGCTTTCCAAATTTTTTCTTGTGGTTGATTTCAAGTTTCATAGCATTGTGATCTGAAAATATGCATGGTATGATCTTGATCTTTTTGTACTTGTTGAGGGCTGATTTGTGACCCAGTATGTGATCTATTCTAAAGAATGCTCCATGTGCCCTCGAGAAGAATGTGTATGCTGGTGCTTGAAGATGAGATGTTCTGAATATATCTGTTAAGTACATCTGGTCTAGGGTGTCGTTCAAAGCCATTGTTACCTTATTGATTTTCTGCTTAGTTGATCTGTTCATTGTTGTACGTGGGATAGTAAAGTTTCCTACTATTATCAAAGAGTTTCTTTATGTTTGTGATTAATATATTTATTTGGGTTCTTCCAAGTTGGGGGCATAAATATTTATAATTGTTAACTTTTCTTGATGGATAGACCCCTTAATTGTGATATAATGCCCTTCTTCATCTCTTGGTACAGTCTTTGTTTTAAAATCTAGATGGTCTGATATAAGTATGGCTACTCTGGCTTTCTTTTGACTCCATTAGCATGATAGGTGGCTCTCCATCCCCTCACTTTCAGTCTGCAGGTGTCTTTAAGTCTAAAATGAATCTCTTGTAAGCTGCATATAGATGGATCTTTGTTTTTTCCCCCCATTCTGATACCCTATGTCTTTTGATTGGAGCATTTAGTCTACTTACATTCAGAGTGATTATTAAAAGATAGGAATTTAGTGTCATTATGTTACCTATAGAGTTGGCGTTTCTGGTGATGTTCTCTGGTCCTTTGTAGTCTTTGTTGCTTTGGTCTTCTTTTTTATTTTTTCCTCCACTAAGAGTGCCCCCCCTCCTTAAAATTTCTTGCAGAGCTGGTTTAGTGGTAAGGCACTCCTTTGGTTTTTATTTGTCTAGGAAACTCTTTACCTCTCCTTCTATTCTGAATGACAGCCCTGCTGGATAAAGGATTCTTGGCTGCATATTTTCCCTATTCAACACATTGAATATTTCCTGCCACTCCTTTCTGGCTGTCAGAAAGTCTGAAATTAACAACTCAGGAAACAACATATGCTAGTGAGGATGTGGACAAAGGGGGACCCTTTTGCACTGTTGATAAGAATGCAAACTGGTGCAGCCACTCTGGAAAACAGTATGGAGGTTTCTTAAAAAGTTAAAATGAGAACTACCCTATGACCCAGCAATTGCCCTACTAGGTATTTATCCAAAGGATACAAAAATGCTGATTCAAAGGGGCACATGCACCCCAATGTTTATAGCAGCATTACTAACAATAGATAAATTATGGAAAGAGCCCAAATGTCCATTGACTGATGAATGGATAAAGAAGATGTGTGTGTGTGTGTGTGTGGATACACACGCAATGGAATACTACTCAGCAATGAAAAAGAATGAAATCTTGCCATTTGCAGCAATGTAGCTGGAACTAGAGATTATATTATGCTAAGTGAAATAAGTTAGTCAGAGAAAGACAAATATATGATTTCATTCATATGTGGAATTTGAGAAACAAAACAGATGAACATAAGGGAAGGGAAAGAAAAATAAGATAATAACAGAGAGGGGGCAAGCCATAAGAGACTTTTAAATACAGAGAACAAACTGAGAGTTGCTGGAGGGGAGGTGGGTTGGGGGGTTGGCTAGATGGTGATGGGCATTAAGGGGGGCACTTGTTGGGAAGAGCACTGGGTGTTGTATGTAAGTGATAAATCACTGGGTTCTACTCCTGAAACCAATACTACACGATGCTATCTTGAATTTCAATAAATAAATTTAAATATATATAATGGAATATTAATCAGCCACCAAGAAGGAAATCTTGCCTAATGCAACAACATGGATGGAGCTAGAATGTACTATGCTAAGTGAAAGTGAAATAAGTCAATCAGAGAAAGGCAAATACCGTATGATTTCATCATATGTGGAATTTAAGAAACAAAATAGATGAGTATATTGGAAGAGGCAAAAGGAGAGGAGAGAGAGAGAGAGAAACAAAACACAGTAGACTCTTAATGATTGAGAACAAACGGAGGGTACTATGGGTACCCTTAGATGGGTGATGAGTACTAAGGAGGGCACTTGTGAAGAGCACTGGGTGTTGTAAGTGATGAATCACTGAATTCTGCTCTTGAAACCAATATTGCACTGTATGTTAACTAACTAAAATTAACATTTTTTTAAAGGGAAAAAAAAAAGGGGCACCTGGGTGGCGCAGTCGGTTAAGCGTCCGACTTCAGCCAGGTCACGATCTTGCGGTCCGTGAGTTCGAGCCCCGCGTCAGGCTCTGGGCTGATGGCTCAGAGCCTGGAGCCTGTTTCCGATTCTGTGTCTCCCTCTCTCTCTGCCCCTCCCCCGTTCATGCTCTGTCTCTCTCTGTCCCAAAAGTAAGTAAACGTTGAAAAAAAAAATTTAAAGGGAAAAAAAAGAAAGCTAAGGTTGAGGGTGTTGGGGTAACCTGACTTGAACTTTGAGTTCAAGCAGAAGGGGTGCTGGGAGTTATGGGGTGTTCGCCACATTGCCTTTCTCATTATGGTTTTCCTTCTTCTGGCTTGTCATTGAATTTTACAGGGAGGGTGGGGGAGGTTGTGTGTTTAGAAGGGCAAGTCCTTGGGCCCAGTAGAGAAGACATTCCATGGTGACGGTTGTGGAATGTTTCCCCCTGGACTGTCAATGAAGAGGATGTCCTAGGTCTGCACACTCCACAGTCTCAGAGGGCAGACATTCCTCTGTGGCCTGGAGTGTGTTCTTACCAGTTACCTGGCAGTGGTTTGATTCACCTTGCTGTACACGGTCCTTCAGGCTACAGGACTTCGGGAAGCACAGGTGTCATCTGGGAATCCAGGTGTCTTGATCTTTGACTGATAAAGTTGGCTCTAAAATGAGCTACTTGCATAAGGAGACTATCTTCGTGAGACAGAATCGAACTCACCTGCTACCAGATGTGCTGGTTGTGTGTGCTCTTATCTACATTTATGCAAAGACGTACATAAGCATGCAGTGAGGAACAAGCTTCAGAAATTGACAGCTGTTCTCAGCAAGGGCTTGTGTGTGCTGTGTTCTCAGTCCATTTAATTAAAGTATTACTATCCCCATTTTGTATATAAGAAAACTGAGGCTCAGCACTGGTATGTGGTAGAGTGAGGCTTCAACCCCAGGACTGCCTAATGTCCCAGGCTTTGCCCTTTTCCTCTGTACTATATTGTATTCTTATTGGTTTGAAGATGTTTGGAACAGAAAATATGAGCAGGCTTTAAAACTTCTAATGTGAGGTGAGCCTGATTCCCATGTGGTCCCTTCATCTGTGGAGTGACTTTTGCCTCCAGCAGTCCATTAGCAGCCTTGGCATCTGGTAGTGCTGTCTGCATCTGGGCCCCACCAGGATGTGCCTTACAGCAGGGTGAGGACTGGGTCATTCTCTTGGGCCTCTCCCCTCCCACCTACTCCTGAACCTCTGCCCTGTGTCACTTCATCACAGCCACATCATTCAAGCCAGGCAGAAGCAAGTGTGAGCATCTAGATCTGCTCCACACTCAGTGGGATGTGGCGCCCTTCTGTGTACCCCAACCCGTGGGGCATGTGCACGCACTCTCACAGAAACCTGCACATCATGACTTCTCAAGAGTGACAGTAGACATATAATGACAGCCTCAAACCCCTTCCCCCCAAACTAAGACCCAGTGGATGGTCTCCTGAGGCCTCTTTAGCTTCTGGGCCCTGGCATGTTCCTGCACAGGAGCTGCTTGACAGAGCCATTTCAGGTGGATACTCATGTCCTTTGGATTTCCTAGCTTCCTGTAAGTGCCTCAGAGGACAGCTCAGGACTCTCCCCTTCAGTGGGTCAGCACCTGCAACAGGCAGGGAGCACATCGATCTCACCTGTCACTGTGTCCCCAGGCCTCAAAAGTGTCTGCCCCTGGTGGATGAACAGTCACACGAGTATACAGGTTGGTGTATACTGCTTTGGTACTTTAAACCAGTTAATATGCTTATTTGATATATGTTCTCAATCCCAAAATGTGAATACTAAAGATTCCTGGGGATTAAATGAAGTAACTCAAATGATACACTACATGCTTGATAATTAATTACAATTGTTGTGGTTAACTCCAAATTCAAGCAGTAGAAAGCTCTTGCTCTTGTATTTTCCAGTTCAGTGGCAGCCTTAACAATGGCACCGAGGGTAATCATTGGCTACTTTTAAGCAACTCTTACCATTTTCACTCTCCTTATTACTTCTGACATTTTCCTTCTCTGCTGCCTCTTCTTTCAAATGCCGTGGTAGCTTCCTCCCCCTGCTCCCATCATAGTATCAGAGAACAGCAGGACATTATGGGATCAGGAAGTTTGCTAGGAGTTGCATTGCATCTGTAGACTGCTTTGGGGACATCTTAACAATTAAGTCTTTTGATCCATGAACATGAGATATCTTTCCATTTTTTTTTTGTATCTTCTTTAATTTCTTTCAACAACTGTGTATAGTTTTTAGTGTACAAGTCTTTTGTCTCCTTGGTTAAGTTTATTCTTGAGTATTTTATTCTTTTTGATGCTATTGTAAATAGAATTGTTTTCTTAATTTCCTTTTCAGATTGTTCATTGTCCGTGTACGGAAACAACTGATTTTTATGTGTTCATTTTGTGTCCTGCAACTTTGCTGAATTCATTTATTTGTTCCAACAGTTTTTTTTAATATGAAATTTATTATCAAATTGGTTTCCATACAACACCCAGTGCTCATCCCAAAAGGTGCCCTCCTCAATACCCGTCACCTATCCTCCCCCCACAACCCCCCGTCAACCCTCAGTTTGTTCTCACAGTTTTTTGTATGGGGGAGGGGCAGTCTTCAGGGTTTTCTACATATAAGATCATGTCATCTGTGAATAGACTTACTTAACTTTATTTCTTCCTTTTCAAGTTGGATGCTTTCTAGTTCTTTTTCTTGCCTAATCTCCCTGGCTAGAACTTCTAGTACTGTGTTGAATAGAAGTGGTGAGAGGTACTCTTGTCTTGTTCCTGATCTTAGAGGAAAAGCTTTCAGTTTTTCACTGGTGAGGATAATGTTCATTGTGGGTTTGTCACATGTGGCCTTTATTATGTTGAGTTTCCTTCTATTCCTGGGTTTGTTTTTTGTTTGTTTTGTTTTGTTTTTAGTATTTTTATCATGAAAGGGTGTTGAATTTTGTCAGATATTTTTTTCTGGATCAATTGAGGTGATCATGTGGGGTTTTTTCCCTTGATTCTGTTGACCAGATATTTTTAGGGAGCTAAATTATATGCAAACTAAGAAACAAAGCCAGTGGAGCTTTGTTCACCTTTTCAGGAATTGTCTGGTCAGAAGATGGACATTTTGGCATTATTATTAAAGACCTAAATGTTAGACCCAACTCTGGCAAAAACCAACGAGTCCTTTGCTCTGTTAAATATTTTCTTTGTATTTCTCCTATTATTTCCCATTATGCGCTGTGTACAAGTGCTAAATGTTAATTGGTTAGTTAGATATTTGAGCCCCCTTTTAAAGTCTGAGGATTCATAGTAACTGCCAATAAGAAATAGCTTTCCATATAAATGGTGAGTTAGTATGTGTGGGGTAGAGGACACTGTTTTAAAGTCAACTATGAAAGAGGCAGGGACACAGCTTGAATTTTATTTCCATGAAGAGTCAGGGCTTTTTAATTTAGGAAGAAACCATGGAACTATGTGGATGAAATGATAATAATATCTGGGATGATTTGTTTTGAAATAACCTTGTGGGAGTGGGAGGGGGAGAAGGTGTAAAAATGAAACAAGAGTGACAATATGTTAAGTTCATTATATATTCTCTGTATTTTTGTATCTGTTTGAGATTTCTCATAATAAAAAGTTCAGAAAAGAAACTCAATGTAAATTAATGATGATGTTGCAGCTTTATATGGAAATACTTCATAGCCGTTACAGTTAACACTTATGAAGAATTTTAATGATATGATATAAGAAAACCAGGAAGTCAGTCTTCCTAACAAGGTATATGTGTGCATGTACACACACATATCTGTGTAGACAAAAATATTGGAAGGAAATTCAAACATTAATTGGAGTAACCTTGGTCAAGGTGGGATTATGGATGATTTTCGTTCTCTGTACTTTTTACAGTGAATAAGAGAAAAACATCAAAGTATAACTGACGTACAGAGTTATATTAGCTTCAGGTGTACAATGTAATGATTCAACGTTTCTGTACATTGGTCAGTGCTCATCATGATAAGTGTACTGTTAATCTCCTTTATCTGTTTCACCCATGAAGAAAACAATTTCCAAAAAAGCTTTTGTGAAGGAAAGGAATCAAATCTGCATTGTATAATTTGGTCAAGCATTTTTTCTAGTTAAATGTTTTCCATGAACTCTGATCAGTGATTAGATAAACACCTATGTGTTTATCTTGTGGCTATTAATCTATGTGGCTATTAATCTTGAGCTGTGGGCATGGTTTTGGCCTATACTGTGCTGTACTCTGCCCTGGAATCTGTCTTTGATGGGGTGTGTGCAGGTGAGGTCCTGGGCAAAAAGCAGTCACCAAAACCATTTTACTCATTGTTGACTTCTGTTAAGCATGTCCCTTTTAACATGAATTTCCATTTGATTTTAGTGAACTGGATATGATCTCCACGAGGGTGATGGACATTAAGCTTCGAGAAGCTGCAGAAGGCCTTGGGGAGGACAGCACGGGTAAGGTCCTCACTACCCCTGTTCTGAGAAGAACCCATGTTTGGTTATGGGGCAGGGAGAGGGGCTGATGGAGCCAAGCTTTTGGGGTTCTGTGTGTGGAGAGTGGGGGTTCAGTTCACAATGTGTCCAAACACCCCACACCCTTCACTATGACTGGAGAGCACATCCAGATTATTTAAGGCCACTCAGGGCAGTACTCCTTTGCTTCTCTGTCACACACAGGGAGGTTTTAAAGTCATTTTCCTCATTCCTGGAGGCAAATCTGTCCCCATGTTTGGCTGACTTGAAAGCAAGGAAGAACAATTCATTGGAGTCACTTATCATCCAAGAACATCCAAAGAATCAGTAGGATGTTGGGAAAAGCACGATATGGCCTGATCATGCAGAAGAAATAATATTATCAAGACAGAGCCTTTGCTGTCTCTCTTTCATGGCTTTGATTCTCCTTCAGAGAACATTATTATACCCCCTACCAAGCTAAATACCAGGCTCCCTACCAAGCCAAATTCCATCATCTCATTACATGTTCTCTGTGTTACCTGATTAGTAATTGGTTCACTGTTTTCCATAAATTGCTATTTGTCTAGACAGAGTTGCAAAATTGACCTTAAAAATTTTGATCTCCCCACAATGTACCTTTTTCTTAGGTTAGCCATTTATACTCCCCTTATCTCAGTAACAAAGATCTCCATCACTTTCTTGTTTAAAGTTAAAATGCTAAAAAGTAAAAATAAAGTTAAAATGCTAGTAGTGATTTTCTTTGTTGTACTTTAGTGGGAACAGCTTCCAATAATATTAAATCCTAGATGCTAACCCTTAGCTTCAAATATTAATTTCATTAAAGAGTCTATTTCATATATGATAGGTAGATTTTCCTTATTATTCCATATTAGAACTACTTTTCCTCTGTCACATTTTGGTAGACAACAAATAAGCCTTAAATATAAGGTGAGGTTTTAAAAATTAACTCTGATGGAGGCACCTGGGTGGTTCAGTCAGTTGAGCATCTGGCTCTTGATTTTGGCTTAGGTCTGAGCTTGGATGTGTAGGTCTTGATTCCAGGTTTGTGAGATAGAGCCCTACATCAGGCTCTGTGCTGAACATGGAGTCTGCTTAGGATTCTCTCTCTCTGTCCCTTTGCCCCTCTGTCTCACTCTCTGTCTCTCTCTCTCTCAAATAAAAATAAAAAAATAAAAATAAATCCTGAGAGAGAAAATGGAATTTCAAAATTTCTCATATTACAGGATACTGAATTATTTCTGATTTTAAACAAAAAATACTCTTTGAAGAAGCATTTCATTAGTCATTAGTCTGAAACAACCTCCATAAATGCTAGTTTGGGATGGTTACGGAGGCTACCATGAAGAATCAGTTTTAAAAACAAATTTTTTTAACATTTATTCATTTTTGAGAGACAGAGTGTGAACAGGGGAGGGGCAGAGAGAGAGGGAGACACAGAATCCAAAGCAGGCTCCAGGCTCTGAGCTGTCAGCACAGAGCCTGATATGGGGTTCGAACCCACGAACCTTGAGATCATGACTTGAGCTGAAGTCAGACACTTAACCAACTAAGCCACTGAGGTGCCCCTTTGATAAATTTTTAAAAAATGTTTATTTTACTTTTGAGAGAGAGAGAGAGAGAGAGAGAGAGAGAGAGAGAGAATGAATGGGGGAGGGGCAGAGAGAGGGGGAGACACAGAATCTGAAGCAGGGTTCAGGCTCTGAGCTGTCAGCACAGGGCCCGACGTGGGGCTCAAACTCATGGACTGCAAGATCATAACCTGAACTGAAGTCAGACTCTTAACTGACTGAGCCACCCAGGTACCCCTATAATCAATTTTTAAAAAGAAAGAGAGAAATTAAATATTATTTTTTTCTGAACAATAATAAGTTAAGTTATTCAGGTCAACTCCTTCCCATTTAAAATTTGAAATTCTAGATAAGCTTCAACAAATGAGGTTGGGAAAACTGGATAGCCACATGCAAAAGAATGAAACTGGATCACTTTCTTTCACATATACAAAAATAAACTAAAAAAATCATAAAATTAAAAAAAATAAACTCCAAATGAATTAAGGACCTAAATGTGAGGCCTGAAAACACAAAAATTCTTGAAGCGAGCATAGGCAGTAATCTCTCTGACATTTTTCTAGAAATGTCTCCTGAGGCAAGGGAAATTAAGGCAAAAATGAACTATTGATACTACATCAAAATAAAAATTTTCTGCACAGCAAAGGAAATAGTCCTTTCCTTTAGTCCAAAACTAAAAGGCAACCTACTGAATGGGAGAAGATATTTGCAAATGACATATCTGATAAAATATTAGTATCCAAAATATGTAAAGAACTGATACAACTCAATATTCACAAAACAAATAATCCAGTTAAAAAATGGACAGAAGACATGAATAGATATTTCTCTAAAGAAGACATACAGATGGCCAACAGACACATGAAAAGATGCTCAGCATCACTCGTCATCAAGGAAATGCCCACCAAAACTACAATGAGATATCACTTCACACCTAACAGAATGGTTAAAATCAACAACACAAGAAACAACAGGTGTTGGTGAAGATGTAGAGAAAAAAGCATCTTCTTGCATTGTTTGTGGGAATGCAAATTGGTGCAGCCATTACAGAAAGCAGTATGGAGCTTCCTCAAAAAATTAAAAATAGAACTATCCTACAATCCAGAAATCACACTATTGGGTATTTACTCCCAAAACACAAAAACACTAACTCAAAGGGATACATGCACCCCTATGTTCATTGTAGCACTATTTGAAATACACAAACTATGGAAGCAGCTGAAGTGTTCATCAATAGATGAGTAGATGAACAAAAAGTGGTATACACACACATATACACACATATGTGCACACACACACACACACACACACACATACATACAGTGGACTGTTATTCAGCCATAAAAAAGAATGGAACCTTGCCATTTGCAACATGGATAGAGCTAGAGAATATAATGCTAAGTGTAATAAGACAGAGAAAGACAAATAATCATGTGATCTCACTCATTTGTGGAATTTAATTAACAATACAAATGAGCAAAGGGGGAAAAAAGAGAGACAAACCAAGAATCAGACCCTTAACTATAGAGAACAATTTGATGGTTACCAGAGGGAAAGTGGGAGAGGGGATGGGGGAAATAGGGAATGTGGATAAAAGAGTATCATGATGGAAAAAAAATAAAATGAGAAAAAATTTATCACTTACCATGATGAAAAAAAATGAGAAAAAATTCTAGGTAAGACCATTTACCTCTTAAAAATCTTTTTAAAAGTAAGAAATAAGATAGCCAGAATTGAAAGAGAAATGGTGATCTGCAGAGATAAGTGGTCATAGAAACCACTTTTGCCCTCAGATCATTGATCAATGTTGGAAATTTTGAATTTCATTTTCATGTCTTCATGGAGTGATAGATGAGAGAAAGGGTCAGATATCAAAGTACATGTCTGTACAAGGTGGGCTGTCTAACAGAAGACCCTCTTGACTCGAAGGTGGGAGCCCAAGGAGCAGTAAAATCAGAGTAAGTGTGAATAAGAGGTAAAGCACCTCTTTATGGATTTGTAGCTTGAGTTTGTATCACTTAGGTAATTTAGAGAATCTCAACCCTTGAACTTGGCTAATATTATTCCTAGACTGGATGTGACTATAGGTACCTTGTCGAATCAGACAATCTTTTTTGAAGAACAGTACCTCTACCTAGACTTCAAAATATTACAGAAAATAATATTTTCAAAAAGTTCCATGACAAACACAGTCAGTGATAACCACATATATAAAGCCATAGGGCACCATGAGTGAGAAGCAACATGTTCTAGGTTTAATTAGGTCTCCCCAAAAATCATATATTGAAGTCCTGACCCCTGGCACCTCAGAATATGACCTTATTTGGAAGTTGGGTCATTGCAGATGGAGTTAGTTAAGAAAAGGTTATACTGGAATATGGTGGGCCCCTAACCTACTGTGACTGATGCCATTATCAAAAGGGGAAATATGGACATAGACACGCACACAAGGAGAACACCATATGAAGATGAAGTCCTATCAGGGTGGTGGCATCTACAGGACATGGAATGTCAAAAATTGCCAGCAAACCACCAGAAGTTAGAGGATGGAATAGATGTCACGGCCCTTTCAAGGAAGCAAACCATGCCAATAACACCTTAATCTCAAACTTCTAGCCTCCAGATCTGGGAGGCAATACACCTCTGTTGTTTAAGCTGCTCAGTTTGTTCTATTTTGTGACAACAGCCCTAACAAACTGGCACACAGGAGAAACGGGGTACCTGGATGGCTCACTTGGTTAAGTGTCCAACTTTTGGTTTCAGCCCAGGTCATGATCTTGTGGTTTGTGAGTTCGGGCCCGCATCAGGCTCTGCGCTGGCGGTATGGAGTCTGCTTGGGATTCTTTCTCTCCATCTCTCTCTGCCCCTTCCCCACTCACGCTGTCTCTGTCTCAAAATAAATGGATAAAATTTTTAATAAAAAAATACACAGCAGAAACAAGAGAAACATAAAAGATACACAAAAGAATCAAATACCAGAATGATCAAATATATGCTATAAAGCAATTGTGCATAGTAACTATGTTTAAAGATAATTTTAAAAAGTTTGAAAATATTTGGAAGGAACAGAGAACTATGAAAAGTGTCATAACACTCAGCCAGTGCTCTAAGGGAGATAAGTAAATGGGATACAGATAGAAGGAAGAAGTGAAATTATCTTTATTTGCAGATGACATGATTATACAAAATATCAAAAAAGTACTTAGATCTCTTAAGCAAGGTTAGCAAGATAGCAAGATACAGGTCAATATACAAATATCAATTGTATTTCTGTATAACTAGCAGTGAAAAATTATAAAACTGAAATTTTTAAAAGTACAGTTTACAATAGCACAAATAAAAATAAATACTTAGGCACATATCTAACAACATGTATGCAGGACCTGTGTACTGAAAAAAAAATTGTTTAAAGAAAGACCTAGGTCAACAAAGACGTAAATACGTGGAGTGATATATTATGTGTTGTGGACTGAATACTTGTGTCCCCACATTCATGTTAAAATCCGAATACCACCATGTGATGATATTAGGAGGGTGGGGCCTTTGGGAGGCAATTAGGCCATGAGGGTGGAACCCTCAAGAATGGAATTGGTACCCTTATCAGAAGAGACCAAAGAGCTACTTGCTTTCTTTCTGCCACTTACAGACACAGTGAGAAGTTGCAATCAGCAACCTATAAGAGAGCCCCAAAAGAAGCCCACCGTGGTGCCTCCCTGATCTCAAACTTCTAGCTTCCAGAACAGTGAGCAATGAATTTCTGTTACTCATAAGCCACCCAGTCTATGGCACTTTATTACAGCAGCCTGAACGGACTAAAACTACATTTACAGATTAGACAGTTGTGTTGCTAAAATGTCAGTTCTCCCCCCACTGAGCTGCAGAATGGTGTGTTAGTACATGTGGGGTAGAATATACTGTTGCTACGTCTGCTGTGGAAGGCTGGACCCAGATCAGTGATCTACAGCAAGAATATTGACCAGTGATCATTTATTTAATTTCCATGAAAAGTCAGAGATTTTTTTATTTAGGACAAAGCCAAATCCGTATAGATGAAGTGATAATAGTATCTGGGAGGATTTGCTTTGAAATAACCTGGCAGGGATGAGGAGGAGAAGAAAGAGTAAAGATGAAACAGTCATAATCCCAGCAGGATATTTTTCCAACATTGACAAACTGGTTTCAAAATTTACATGAAAATGCAAAATAACCAGAATAGTAAAAACAGTTTTGGAAAAGAACAAAATTGGAGGACTCACATTACCTGATTTCAAGACTTACTCATAAGCTGCAATAACGAAGCCAAGCGTGGTAATATTGATGAAAAGGGTGGATGTATAGAGCTACAATAGTGTCCAAAAATCAACCCATACAAATGTGGTAAGTTGATCTTTGACAAAAATGCAAAAGTGATTCAAGGGAAAGAGGATTATCTTTTCAACATGGTTGAACATTTTTTCAGCATGGTTATCTTTTCAACATGGTGCTAGAGCAAATTAAACATCCAATGTAAAAAAAAAAAAAAAAGAACTTTGACCTCTACTTCACAGATGATACAAAAGTTAATTTAAAATATATCAAGGGCATAAATGCAGCACTATTAAACCTTTCAAAGAAAACAGAAAATATTTGTGACCTGGAATTATATAAGAGTTCTTAGGACACTTCAATGCCTAAATTGGACTTCAGTACAATTGAAAACTTTTTATCTATGAAAGACCCTGTTAAGAAAATGAAAAGACTTGCTTTGGATCCTGTGTCTCCCTCTCTCTCTGCCCCTTCCCCACTTGTGCTCTGCCTCTCTCTCTCTCTCAAAAATCAATAAACATTTTTAAAAATTACAAAAAAAGAAAGAAAGGAAGGAAGCAAGGAGGGAAGGAAGGAAGGAGGGAAGGAAGGAAGGAAGAAAAAAAGAAAATGAAAAGACAGAGGCACCTGAGTGGCTCATTCTGTTGAGTGTCTGACTTTTGGTTTCAACTCAGGTCCTAATCCCAGGGTTGTGGGATTGAGCCCTGCATTGAGCTCCATGTTGAGCGTGGAGCCTGCTTAAGATTCTCTATCTCCCTCTGCCTCTGCCCTTCTCCCCTGCTCATATACACACTCTCTCTCAAATTAAAAAAAGAAAGAAAGAAAAAAGAAAATGAAAAGACAAGTCCAAGGCTGGGAGGAAATATTTATAAATCACCCTTGACAAGCGACTTGTATTTAGAACTCTCAAAATTGAACACTAGGAAAACAAATAACCCAAATAAAAAATAGGCAAAGGTTTTAAAGGATGCTTTACCAGAAGATACACAGATGCCAAATAAGCTCATGAAAAAGTGCTCAACATCTGTAGCCATTAGGTAATGCAAGTTAAAACTACAATGAGATACTGTTGTACATCTATTAGAATGGCAAAGCAAAACAACAACACATCCAACAGTAGCAAGTGCTGGAGGATGCAGGGCAGCTGGAACTCTCATACTGCTGTTGGGAATGCAAAATGGTACAGCCACTTTTGAAAATATTTCAACAGTTTCTTATCAAATTAAACATACACTTAGTCTGTGACCCAGCGATCCTGCTCTTAGGTATTTGCCTAAGAGAAACGAAAACTTACGTTTACACAGAAACCTGTACCAACTTTATTCATAATTGCCAAAAACTGCAATGAATCCAAATGCCCTTCAACTGCTCAATGTTTAAATAAAGTGGTACATCCCTACAATGGAATAGGGCTCGGTAGTAATAAGGAACAAATTACTGCTTGACGTAACTACATGGATTCTTGTGCTGAGTGAAAGAAGCCAGAATCAAAAGGACAGATACTGTATGAATCAATCTATATGACATTCTGGAAAAGGCAAAACTATAGGAACAGAGAAGATATCAGTGGTTTCCAGGGGTTAAAGACCGGGGAAGGGTTTGGATACAAAAGGGCAGCCTGAAGGGTGATGGTATAATTCTGTATCTTGAGATCATTATGCAGCTCTATGTGTACCAAAAAGAGTAAATTTAACTTGTAATATTTAAAATAACTTAAAAAATTATATGCCAGATTTGAAAACCATCAAATGGATTTTTATAGAAATATGAAAAACTAGGGGCGCCTGGGTGGCTTAGTCAGTTAAGCATCTAACTCTTGGTTTCAACTCAGGTCATGATCTCATAGTTTGTGAGTTCGAGCACTGCATTGGGCTCTGCGCTGACAGCATGGAGCCTGCCTGAGAGTCTCTCTTTCCCTCTCTCTCTGCCCCTCCTCTGCTCTCTCTGTCTCTCAAAATAAATAAAACTTAAAAAACTATTTAAAAAGAGAAATAAGAATAACTGTTACAATTAGAAAGTTATTGGATGAGTTTAACAGCAGATTATATCAGCTCAGGATAGATTAATCATAAGAAAGTAGACAGAAAAGGGGTGCCTGGATGGCTCAGTGGGTGGAATGTGGAACTCTTGATCTCAGGGTTATGAGTTTGAGCCCCTGTAGGGTGTAGAGATTACTTAAAAAAATTTTAAAAAGCATACAGAATATAGAATAGAATGGTAAAATGATGGGAGGTACAGAAGAGAAGAGGCATAGAGATAAGTGAAAGGATGTAATGTATATCTGAGCAGTCTCAAGAGAGGAGAGAGTAGCAGAGAATATTCTAGAATTTAGAAAAAGATGACCCAATCCACAGATTCAAGAAACTGAATAAACCCCAAGAAGGATACGTAAAAGGAAAATCCGTGCAGAGTGAAATTATAGAAAATCAAAGACAAAATGAAAAATCAGTGTGAGAAAAAAAGATTACCTTCAAAGAAGCAAAAAGCTGATGACTGACTTCTCAACCACACAACAGAAGCCACCAAACAGTGAAATAATATTTTCAATATTATTGAAAGAATAAGTTTGAAAAACTAACTGCCAACCTAGAAAATTATACCCAGGAAAAATATATTTTAGGAATGAAGGAAATATAAGGCGTTTTCAGACAAGCAAAAACTGAATTTGTCATCAGTAGACCCTCTCCAAATCAGATTGTAAAGGAAAATTGTCCTAGATGGAAAGTCTGGAATACAAGAAGGAATGGTGAGCAAGGAAACTGAGAAACAAACAGATATATCTGAATGAACATGGAAGAGTTTTTTAAAAAGTGAAAACAAAATAGGACATATAAATAGGATTAAAGTATTCTAAGTTCCTTGTTTTGTCCCATAATAGAATACATAGTATGATTTCTAGGGCAATTACTGAAAAAAACAGAGATTAAAGACAGCTTACAAACTCATAGTGGGAAGAACAGAATAACTTTTAAAAGTCAGCTAATCCAAAGGATGGCAATAAAGGAGAGTAAGAAAAAAACACATAAGATGTAGTCTTGTTTTTATTAACGTATCAGTAATTACAGTAAGTATAAGTAGGCTAATTATATTAATTGTTCCAGTTAGACTTAAAGATCATCAGATTGGATTTCTACAACTCTAAGTCCTATACATAAAGATTCAGAAGAGTTGAGAGTAAAAGGATAGAAAAACATGTATCTTGTAAACACTAGGAAAAAGGAAGCTGGATAGATGTGTTAATAGCAGTCAAAACAAAATTTAAGGCAAAAAGCATCACTAAAGATAAAGAGGGCCATTTCACAAAAGGTTCAGTTTCCCAGCGAGATAATAATTGCAACTTTCTCTACTCATTGTAATGTTAAAAGTTATGGAGAAGAAATTGACAGTTAAATAAAAATAAAATCTGCAATCAGAGTGTGTTTTGTTTTTTTTTTTGAAAGAGAGTATAAGTGGAGGAGGGGCAGAGGGAAGAGGTTGAGAGAGAATCTTAAGCAAGCTCCAAGCCCAGAGTGGAGCCTGATGTGGGGCTCAGTCTCACAACTATGAAATTGTGACATGAGCTGAAATCAAGGGTTAGATGCCTAACCAACTGAGCCACCTAGGCACCCCCAAGAGAGGATTATTTTTAATACATTTCCATCAGTAATTGATAGAACAAATGTATTTTAAAAAATTAATAAAGATGAAACATATTTAGACAACACAAAAAGTAAAGGGCTTGTCCTAATTGACATGTATAGAACATTGGCAGAAATACATGATTTTCAAGCACACTGGGAACATTTACCAATTTATGGTAAAGGCCATGAAGCAAATCTCAACAAATTTGAATGGTTTCAAATAATACAGAGCAATTCTCTGACCACAGTACACTTAAGCTGGAAGTCAATAACAGAAAGATAGTAAGAAAATCCCCAAGGGTTTGGAAATTAAGATCTACTTTCCTAAATAACCTCTAGGTCTAAGAAGGTATTATAATGGAAATTAAAAAATATTTCAACCAAACAACAATGAAAATCTATCAAAACATGTGGATGCAGCTAAACGAGGTTTAGGGGGAGATATATTGCCTTAAATGTGCCTTAAATATAAAATGCGTTAATAAAATAAATAAATGCCTTAAATATAAAAACAAAAAAGCCTAAAAATTAATTAGCTAAGTATTCATCTCAAGAAGTTAAAAAGAAAGCACAGTACCTGAAGACAGTAGGAGGAAGGAAAGAGTAAGAACAGAAATTGTCACAACAAAAAATAAACATGAAGTAGAGAGAATTAACAAAGCCAACTTTTTTTTAAAGGCAAATAAAGTTGACCTCTGGTGAACTCATCAAGGAAAAATGAGGCACAAATAATTAATACCAGAGCTGAGGAAGGGGGTTTTATATCAGGTGGTGTGGATGCTAAAACAATATAAGGATATTATTAATAACTATATGCCAATATAGTGAAGTTGAAAATTTAGAAAAAATAGGCAAATTCCTAGAAAAACGTAGCCTCATAAAACAGATTCGAGAAGTAGAAAATCCAAATAGTTCCTATAACCCACTAGAGAAACTGAATTTAACAGCCTAGCAGTGAACAAACCTAACACGAATAGGCCCCAGTTGGATGGCTGACTAACCAACCACTGCAATTCAGACAAGAGTGTTACCTTCTGGATCTTTGTAGCCACTCATTTTTAACCCAGAAATACCATGTTTGACTGCATAGGGTAATAAAGCTGCACTGTGTATTCAGACCTTCATGGATGCAAACCTATTTATCAGCTAGGCAAAGGTCAGATGGTATCCTAGCAAATGCAGAAAACTCTTAAGAGTCTTTCCAAATCATAAACTGTCATTGAGAACCATCAGTTAACAACATAAGCATTATGTGATTATTAAGGTAAGGAAACTTCCACTAGAAGTTAAGAAAGTTTGGCTACATGTAGGATTGATTTCCCTTTGGGCAGGGATCTGCTCCCCCTAAGGTAATATAGGGACCCCAGCTAGAGTAATCCTAAGTCATTCTGCACATTAAGGCAAGATCATGTAAACTTCCTAAGGGGACATTCATATAAATGTAAAGATCCTGGGGTGGGGGGCAGTTAAAAAGGAGTTCAGCTCACAAAATTATTTACTTATAAAACTAATAAATTGTTTCAGCAAATGTTCAGAATATGTTAGACAGTACCCTGGTGATCTCTGATGTTGCATCCTTCTGCTGTTAGTTCTCATAAATATTCAGAAGGAGAGGAATGAAGATCCCTGAGCTGCTAATGTGATGTCACAGGATCCTGGAGATGATAGAGACTAAAGGAGGTTGAGACTAAAGGAGGCATCAGAGAAGAGATAACGAAATGTTTCAAAGTGTTGTAAATTCTAACAATCCAGGAAACGTGGCAGAGTGGGACTCAGTGTTTCCACCACAGTTTGACATGTTTTTTTCACCCAGAGTTGTTAGCTCCTCCTGGCATCGGGCACTCCAGTGAGCACCAGGAGGCTGGCCCTCCTCTGTCCCTGGTGTGCATGTTCATGCTAAATGAAGCAGTTGAAGACTATTTGGAAAACAATAATGTGAGTTATCACATGGCCTTTACCTCACCAGGACTTTTTGCTTTTGGCTATGTATATTTAGATATTAAAACTTACTTTTGTTTGTACAGTGGAATATTATTCAACAATTAAAGTAAGAATGCATACTAACACATGTATCATCAATGCAAAATTCAGAAGCAGTTCATGGAATGAAAGAAGCCAGACCAAAGAGTATATTCCACTCATGCAATACAGTATGTGTTATATGAATTCAAGATGATTCTACTGTATGTATGATTCCACTCATGCAATACAGTATGTGTTATATGAATTCAAGAATGGGCAAAACAACTGTGTAGTGATAAGAAATGAGTGGTTGCATCAAAAACAATAAACTAGGGGCACTTGGGCTTAGTTGGTTGAATGTCCAGCTCTTGATTTCAGCTCAGGTCATGATCCCAGGGTTGTGGGATTGAGCCTTACGTCAGGCTCCATGCTTGAGCATGGAGCTTGCTTAAGATTCTCTCCCTTCCTCGGCTCCTCTTCCTCCCTTGTACTCTTGCTCTCTCTCTCTACAATAAAAAGCATTAAAAAAATAATACTCTTTAGGAATAAATTTAACCAAGAAGGTGAAAGATCTGTTTAAAAAGAAAGAAAGAAAGAAACCTGGTTTCATATGAGAGAATGATTGCTTGTGGTTTGATTCTGTGATCATGCTCCAGAGCTTTCTTGGCTCTCTTATGAAATGTCCAAAATAAACAAATCAGGATTGTTTTCAGGTGTGCAAAAATGGCACTCTGTGTAGTTCCTATACTTCTGTGTGGTAAAAGAACTTTCCAGGAGTGCATAATTGACGCACAGACAGAAATATTGCTCTCTGCCCTTCTCTGGTACACACCTTGCGCATGCTTCATAAGTACTCACATGTGTTCTTTCTGCACAGGGAAGAAAAAGTCCAAGTTCAAAACATTTAAGAAGTTCTTCGGGAAGAAGAAGAGAAAGGAATCACCATCTTCCACAGGAAATAGCACCTGGAAACAAAGTCAGGCGAAGAGTGAGGTCATTGCCATTGAGTCAGGGCCAGTGGGCTATGACTCAGAGGATGAGCTCGAGTAAGTTGCCTTGTCCATCCTTCAGGCACATGTGGCCCAATAAGCAGGGGTTGGGGGGAGCATAGGAGGACCCAAATACTCTGTCTCATGGTCTTGAAGATTGACTGGAGTTGTGAGTATATTTCCTTCCAAGGGAATTCCACTGGAAGCTCTTCCAAGGCGGTTGTATTTTCTGTCTTTTCTTACATAGGGATGGAGAAAGTTAGGGGAAAACATGAACAGGTACCTGCTATGTCCCAGGTGCTGTATTTATTAGAAGTCTGCAACCACTATGGGATAGGAGGTGAGATCTGCCACTTTATAAATGAGCAAACCAAGCTTTAGAGACATTTTGGAGAACTTGCCCATTGTCCTGCAACTGAAAGTGGCAAGATTAGGATATACACCATTATTTTATTTGACCTAAAAATTCTCCATTAGAAGGAGAGAGGGGTGGAGGGAAGGTTTCTTGCTGTTCAGTCTTAGAAAAATCATCCAAAAGTATTGTTAGATATAACAGAACCAATAAGTATGAAAATTTGGGGAAATCTAGTGAAGAAATCCTTATTTTTAGAACGTGTACTTCATCAAAATATAGTTATAATACACTTGCTTCCAGCAGTTATTTCTGTGAATAAAAGGGGGAAAAATTTGTTGCTATGCAAACTTAAAAAAAATTTTTTTATTTAAATCCAAGTTAGTTAACATATGGTATAATAATGGTTTCAGGAGCAGAATTTAGTGATTCATCACTTACATATAACAACCCCCAGTGCTCATGCCAACAAGTGTCCTCCTTTAGATCCATCCCCATTTAGCACCCCCCACCTATCTCTCCTCCAGCAACCCTGAGTTTATTCTCTGTATTTAAGAGTCTTTTATGGTTTGCCTCCCTCTCTGTTTTTATCTTATTTTTCCTTCCCTTCCCCTATGTTCATCTGTTGTGTTTCTTAAATTCCACATACGAGTGAAATCATATGATATTTGTCTTTCTCCTACTGACTTATTTTGTTTAGCATAATACACTCTTAAGAGTTCCTTGCCTGTTTTTAGAAGAGTAGAAATTACACTGACCACTTGGTGGCACCAAATGACTGAAGAGGAAAGATTCAAGGTTTTTCTTTCAGGGTTTTTGTTTTCGTTTCTGTTTTTCCTGGTGCTAGCAAGGAGCAGGGTGGACCCACATAGCAATCTATGAAGAGTACCAAGGAAGGGCTGTACACACATTTTATTAGGCAGGGTGCTCTATATCCTTGGGCTGCGAGAAGTTGTCATGATCATATTGCTAATTATTAAATGTCTTCACTGGGCCAGCCCCAGGGAAATTATAATACTTTCCCCACCCACACCGTGTCTCTTTACCAGAACACACAGTGGCTGCTCCATCCAGGGAACAGGAACACAGCAGAGAGGCGAGCATGGTGTGTGCATGTGTGCATACATGTGTGTGTGTTTGTGTGAGAAATGACCTGTCCACTTGTGTGTCTCCTCTTTGTCACTGGAGCCCATGGAAAATGGGGACAGTTTCCCTTCTATCTTTATGTTCCCACCAGGGGCCAGGTCCTCAATTACTGGTCAAAGTTCACTGGAGTGATGCTAGGATAGGAGGCTTAGGGGTGGGGTCTGATGAATCCCGGGAAGTACAGTGTTTTTAGAGAACAGCACAGAGGATGAGACAAGATCTGTTTTCCCCCCAACTTCATTGAAAAATAATAGATGTATAACATTGTGGAAGTTTAAGGTGGATAATGTGTTGATTTAATACACAAGCATATTAAAAAATGACTACCACCGTAGAGCTAATACCTGCATCACATCACTTAATTATTACTTATTTATTGAGGTGGGAACATCTAAGATCTACTCTCTTAATAATTTCAAGTATATAATACAATAGTATTATCTATAACTGTACTATACAAACTGTGCTGTAGATCTCCCTAACTTCTTTGTCTTATAACTGGAAGTGTGTACCATTTCCCCCAGCCTACAGCCCCTGGTAACCACCATCCACTATGTGTTCTTATGAGTCTGACTTTTTTAGATTTTACATAAGTGAGATCCTACAGTATTTGTCTTTTTCTGTCTTGCTTGTTTCACTTAGCATAATGCCCTCAGTGTTCATCATGTTGTCACAAACCACAAGATGTCCTTCTTCCTAATGACTAACTAATATCCCAGGTACATATATGTAGACACACACATGCAAACTACATCTTCTTTCTCCATTCATCTGTTAATGGACACGTGGGTTGTTTCCATATTTTTGCTATTGTGAATAATGCTGCAGTGAACATAGGAATGCAGATATCTCTTCAAGATCCTATTTTCATTTCCTTTGGGTAATACCCAGCAGTGGACTTGCTGGATCCTGTGGTAGTTCTATTTTTAATTTTTTGAGGGGCCTCCATGCTGTTCTCCATGGTGACTGCACCAACTTCTATTCCCGCCAACAGTGCAGATGGGTTCCCTTTTCTCCACATTCTTGCCAACATTTATCTCTTATCATTTTGGTGATGGCCATTCTAACGGGCCTGATATTTGCATTTCCTCAATGATTAGTGATGTTGGGCATCTTTTCATGCGTCTGTTGGCCATTTATATGTCTTCTTTGGAAAAATGTCTGTTTGACTCCTCTTGGTTAAACAATTAAATCCTCTTGAATTGGATTGTTGTTGGTTTTTTTGCTATTGAGTTGTATGAGCTCTTTTTATATTTTGGATATTAATCTCTTATCAGATATATTATTTGTAAATATTTTCTCCCATTCTGTAGGTTGTCTTTTCATTTTGTTGATAGTTTCCTTTGTGCAGAAACTTTTAAATTTGATGTAGTCTCACTTGTTTATTTTTGCTTTTGTTGCCTTTGCTTTTGGTGTCAAATTCAAGAAGTTATTGCCAACACCAATGTCAAGGTCACTTACTATCTATGTGGTAACTCTTCTAGGAGTTTTATGATTTCGTGTCTTATGTGCAAGTCTTTAATCCATTTTTATTTTTTTATGCGGTAGAATGAAAAAATACTGAAACTGAAATTGCATGTTCAATTTCATTCTTTTGCTTGTGGCTATCCAGTTTTCCCAGCACCATTTATTGAAAAGACTATCCTTTTCTCATTGTATATTCTTGGCTGCTTTATTATAAATTAATTGACTATGTAAGGGACAAAATCTTAGGGGCAGTCTTTAGCCCCTTTGAGAGTCTGTGTGTGTGTCTTCTAGACTCTACAGCAATTTCTCATCCATCACCATGGGCAAAAGAGTTCCATTTGCCAACATACATTAATGCTGGCAAACCACATGGGACCCTGTGGTTTCAAAACGCTGATACCCATTTATTGTGTCTGTGTTGTTAAGCTTTCTAAGCCTCTTAATCTGTAATGATTTTCCCTCTTCCTCCCCCGCCACCCTGCTTTGTTTCATGTCATTGATCTGATGGAGAAGCCGGGTAATTTTCTCTGGCCAATATCCCACATTCTGGATTTGCTTTCTCTTGGTATGATTGAACTCATTTTTATAGTCTCTGAATCTCTTGCAAAATGTTAGATGGATCTAGATATTTAATTAGATTTAGGTTCAAGGTGGTACTGGATACTTACTGTCACATCACCTCATGAGGCACATACTCTCCGGTTGCCCCACTTCTCATGACACGAAGACTGAGCAGTGGGTTCAGGGGGTCTCTCTCAGTGTGATAGCTCTACAAACCTTCATATAGTGATTTTAACGCCTGCTTATGGTCATTGCCTAGATCCATTCTTTTATTGCACGATGGTGTTTTTTCTAATCCTGTCATGCATTCTGCATGTATTAGCTGGAATTTTTTTCATGAAGGAGACCTTTCCTTCATAAATTCCTTGGTTTCTCTGACATGCAGTTTTTCCAGGAAAGGCAGAATAATGCCTCGTTCTCCTTTTACCAATCTACCTTCAGAGTAATGACCTGGTTGGTACCCGAGCTGGTACCCTAACTTCGAACACTGACCAATGAGTTTTGTTTTTTATCTTTTCTGTTTTTTTTTTACATCATTGTGAGTGCATGGATTTTTATATATTTGATTTGCTTTAAACCATGACAGTCTTTATTCATTTTTATGCTCATAGTGTCTCATCTTGCACTTTGGAAGTCACTTCAAATTAGTTCCTGGGTTTTTTTTGACATGACCCCATTTGTCTTTGAATCTCCCCTGCTTTCCTGTACAATGAGAAATCCCAGGTTTATTTTGTGCGTTTCCTATCCTAGACCTAGTATCAGACATCTCTTCACATGGTCCTTTTTGGTGTGAAAATGGTCTTTAGAGACCATTCTGGCTGCTAGGGGTGATGATTTCTAGTTGGCTGTCATTGCTTCTAGACTTCTTCAGTAGGTATATTAGGAAACATGTTTTAAGAGAAAAATAAATCACTAACTCACTGGTATTTCCAGTTCAAGTTTAATAAGACAAAATTTTTACTTTGATTATTTGAATTCACTATTTTCTATACTAGGAATCTTGGTTCCTAGTGATATTAACAAAATTGTTCATTTTCTTTATTGTACAGTATACTAATAATAATTTCATTACCCCGCTTTAGGTTATAGGTTAGAGTATAGGTTACACTCTATAAGGATTGTCCTCTACTCTTTTTAAAAATCAATATTACTGGGACGCCTGGGTGGCTCAGTCAGTTGGATGACTGACTCTAGATTTTGGCTCAGATCATGATCCCACAGTTTGTGGGTTAGGGCCCCTGTGTCAGGCTCTGCAGTGCAGAGCTTGCTTGGGATTCTCTGTCTCCCAATCTCTCTGTTCTCTCTCTGCTCAAAAACAAATAAATAAATAAACTTTAAAAATGTTTTTAAAAATCAATATTGCTACCAATAAAACTGAGTACAATTTCTTATTTTTGTTTTTTGTTTTTGTTTTTTTTGTTGTTGTTGTTATTGGAATTTATCCTATTATGAACGTAGAGTCAAAAGCCACTTGGATGTTGAATTAAAATCACTTAAACTCATTCTTTTCTCTGTACAGTTATGCTAACAATGTGATATAAAATTAGGCTTCTTTGTTTCCGTTTGTTTTCTAATTTTAGAGATTATCTTATTTCCCTTTTTGTTTGATTTTGTCTTTTAACTACATAAAATGTTTACATAGTTTCAAAGACAAAATTGTAAATGTACAAGTAAGTACCTGGGAACCCTGTCTCCCAATCTTGTTTTGTCCTTCCCCCTAAAGATAACTATTTTTATTCATTTATTACTTATCTCTCTATTTTCATTTCTTAAAATATGCACAAACAACACATCTATTCACATATGTTCACCTATAGTCATACACCCCTTCCCCACATAGAGCTGACATGTTGTTCTGCACTCTGCTGTATTTTTCACTTAGTGCAGTCTGGTGCTGCCTGTGTACAGAGCTCCCCCTTACCTACTTGGTCAGCTGCAAAGTTTCCATGGTTTATACAGATACCTACTGAAGGTCATTGGGTTGATGATAGTCTTTTGCTTCTATAAATGTAGCAAATGGCCTTGAACGTATGACATTTTGTGTTTTTGCCAGTGTATCGTTGAAAAGGCAGAGGCCTTTTCATGCTGTCTCAACTCCTACTTACACCCCCAGAGTGGAGGTGTTCAGGCAGTGGTTATGACTTCCAGTGGGCGTGGCCATGGGCTACCCTACTGTAGGAAGGAAACCCAGGTGTGCCTGTGATCTTTGTGACAGGAGCTGCCATTGGCAGGAAGGGCCCATCTAGTTCTTTCACTTGGCCTGATGCCTTCCGAGAAGTGTAAGGACACACCCTTCTGGGAGCCGTAGGTTCCCCACTTGCAGACTCACAACTGTGGGCTAGAAAGAAGTTGGAAAGCATCATTAACCAACACAATGTGATCTGCAGTGGAGCAGGACCACCCCTAAGAGTGCTCAATGCCTCACAGAGGACAGGATGCCTGGGGCAGCCTGGAGGTGGGGGAGTGTGGAGCACAAGATGGCCAGTGCCTGTAGGGGCGGGCCTTCCTTCCTTCATCATCGGATCTCAATCATCTCCTTCCATCTATTGTTCAGGCAGTCACTGCCAGTAGGAAAATCTGACAACCAACTCTCACATCCTCTTAGGACATTTTGTGAAATGAGTCCTTTGGGTTCAGTTCTGAATTGGAGTCTTGAGCTCAGAGCTGTGGCAGAGGCTGAGATGATGATGACAGAAATGCCCACCATCTGTATTCCAGGACCTAGGCACACAGGCTGGATTGCACAGATCATATCAGGTAATGAAAAGAGGGCATGGCTTAGCAGATTTGAAATTCTCATTTCAAACCCAGCCTGTGGATGTGTGTTTTGGACCACCTTGCAAGGATGCCTCCGTCAGACAGGCCCTCAGCCTGCTGTGCAAAAACAGCCTCTAGCCCACTGAGGGGCTGCATGTTGGCCCACAAGGAATGATTTCATCTTCCCTGGACATCCATGCCAGTCTTCTGTGCAACCCCCCAGCCAGCCGAGGAGCCCTGCCAACCCTTCCTTTCTACAGGCTTACTGTCATGGACCTCACACCTCGTCAGACCCTGGTTTTCCCATTAATGAAAAGAATTCACACAGTCTTCAGATCTGTTAGGAAAATTCCTATCTCTGCAATGCTCTTAATAGTTGACTGTGGTATTTGACAGGGTTGGGATAAACTGGAGTCAGAAGCCGTTAAAAAAGAAATGTAACCAAAGGCTTATTGTATGATGTGCCATTAGCCCCAACCCCCTTGTTCATCCTGAGCACCCCGAGGGAGAGATGGAGGAGAACAGAGTTTCACAGTGCCTCTTTTATCCTAGGGAGTCGAGGGGTGCGCTGGGCAGCCGGGCCCTGTCACATGACAGTATTTTCATTCCTGAGTCTGGACAGGATCCTACTCGACCTGTGCGGGTGTTTTCCCAAGAAAATGTGTGTGACCGGATTAAAGCCCTACAGGTAAAGTTTTCCTTGGCAGTGACACTTGGGATGTATGTCAAAGATGTATCAATAAGTTTTAAAATTATTTCTGCTTGGTTTATTTAACGTATCTTAAAGTATATTTGCATTCCAGACACACCAAGTTAATTACAATTGGATCTTGATTCATGCCTAGTTATAAGCACTCATTTTCAAGATGAGAGCAAGACAGCTAGTAGCAGACACTCTTGTGCTTCCATCTGCTACACCAGGCTACACCAGGCAGAGGTGTTGAAAGTACCTCCTGAAGGAATGAATTGGAGCAAGAAGATTTGTTGATAAAAAGTTGCTGATGGAAATAAGAGCAAATGTTCTTTATTCCAATCTAGTTAAAAATACAGTGTAATGTGAAAATGGGGCCACCCCCTCCTCCAGGGGGTCTTCCTGCCAAGCGAGGAGATGACACCGGCATGAGTTCTGAGGATGATGGTCTGCCCAGGAGCCCCCCAGAGATGTCCCTGCATGACATTGGTCCCGGCACAACCATAAAGGCAAGTGACAGCCTGAACCACCTCACAGCTTTGTCTGCGCCCACTACAGAGGACAGTTGGGAACTCTGGTGGCCCCTGTTAAGATTCCCATGGGTGGGTATGGCCGTGGTCCATGCAGCTAGGAGGTGTTCCAGACCCAAACAGTGGGAGCTCACCGTCAGTCCTTGGACTGTATTTGTTTTCATTCTTTGAGCAGAAATTCCTGTTTTGTCAGGAGATATAGCGTTGGTAACATTTTTCATCATGGTTACAGGTCAGATACAATCAACCCTTTACCTGGTTTTTCCTGTCTGGGCAGATGACCGGACTGGGCATCCCATCTCCAAACAAGGGAAATACCTTTGTATCTGTTTTCTGTTGTCATGACATTTGGCTGGAGGGAGAAGGGAGTGGTGAACATACATGACTTCATCTAGACTCTCAGATCTGAGTTTAAGACCATGAGATCTTGTTGATCTAGGGTTAGAATGTGAGGTGTGATGTAGGTAAACAGGGAAGCAGGGAAAGTTTGACAAGCAGGAGGGGTGTTTATGACCTCAGTAGGGCAGGGGAGTTGATCATGGATAACACCCTTCCCCATTAGAAAACAGGTAGAAAACTTGAGCTCCTTCTCCTGTATAAGCTACCCTGCTCATGGTGCCACCATTTTAAGCCCATACAATGTGCTTGTACATAAATGATCATTTTTCCCTTTAGACAAGACTTGCTGAGGGCTGGATAGAATTGGAGTTCTATGTGTAATGCTGATACTTGAAAAACAAATTAAGGCCAGAGTCCATGTTTTATAGCCACCCACCTGCCCTGTGCATTCTTGGAGCTACACTTGTGCCCTGGTCAAAAGCTGTTCCCAGTAAATCTCAGGGTTTCATTGTGAACCATCATCTTGCAGATTCTGTGCTGATCTGAAATACACTCAGTGGTCACTTCAATTTGGACATCCAGAAGCCCCCCTCCAAAAACAAGGGAAAGAATATTTACCTAATTTATGGGTAGTTGTGGGTTCCCAGAGCATCACTGATGAAAGGCAGAGGAAGGACTGTGGTATAGCTGAATGTAAGTAAGCCCCAGGGCTGGAGGTTTACTCAGGGCTGGCTAGAGAATTCTTCTCTCTGGAATTCTGCTCTAGGGTGAACCTGTCCCTGCTTTCTCCATGAGCAGAGTCTGAGGACAGTGATCTACCCACACCTGCTCTCCCATGTCGAAGAGAAGGAAGAGAAGACAAGGAAGATGATTTGGCCTATTTCCTGGACTTTGAGCCAACCCTGTACCCCTTAATACCTTAAAATACTGGAAGGGAAGGTTTGACAGGCTATTGCTGCCTATGGTGACACGTGAAAGACCCATGTTTGTACTCTGAGATGTGCAGCTTCAGAGTCCCCAGCCTCAGGACCAGATGTGACTTTGTATGTTTTAGGGCCATATGTTGGGGAGATGACCCTCACGAGCCATAGTTGACTGACTTGCCCTCACTCCATCCCACAGTTCTCTGGCTCTCACAGCACCATGGTTCTCTGCATTGAACTGGGAAGGTACAGAATAACAGGTAGTTTCTAATTCCATTCATTAGGGCATGAGCCCAACTCCAAACCTGCAAAGCACCATGATGCACAAATTCTATCTTTAGTTGCCTGGGAGCCACTCACACTGGACAGGGCTATGGCCTCATCCTTCTCAGTGTCCCTCCTATGGTGGCTATGTTACTGACAAAACAGTGCTCTGAGTATGAACAAGCCACTAGCTTCACAGGAACCTAAAATTGGAAGCTTTAAGACTTAAAAATATATATATATATATATAATCTTTATTATCAAGATTTTGAAGACACGGTGATCATATTTTATGCCCTAAAAGTTTTTTGGGCACAATGGACTGACTGAGATGGGGAAACAATGCAGCCTTTAAAGTGTTTTTACATAACACATGGTATTTGATATAATGGTACTTTAAATCCCACCAGGATGGGATTGTGAGCTGTTTAATTTTTTTCCTATTGACGACTCCTTACACAAGCCCACATGCCTGACAGAAAAACTTAAAGATTATTTTGATACAAGGTTTCCAGGAACAAGTATTTCATGATAAGACCAAGGTGATATTTCCTGATGGATGAGTTTTTCAGGAAATGCATGGAATTATTTTAAAATCTCATTGCCACATTAGGTAACAACTGGTGAAACGTGGTGATTTTTATGGTAAAATTACATCAAACTAGCCATCTGCTAAGTGTCCTACCATTAAGTAGAAAACACTGGGTAGAGGGTGGCAAGCTGGCAAGTTGTCTTTATCCTGGGGGATGAGGGAAGGTAACATGGAGAGACAGCATGTCTCTGGTGGAAACACACACACTGCTGTGCTACCAATGGGCAGGTTCTGTCACCTGTAGGAATCTGTGTCCTCAGAGGGTTTTGGAGAGGATTTCGTGAGATCAGGTAGGTCAGTGCCTCCCCTTCCCTCACCAGGAAAGGCCAGCTGGAGTGCAAAGCCAGCAGGCCTCTCCTGCCCAGAAAGGTCCCACTGGCTCTACTTCACGTCTGTGGCCTGTTCCTGCGTGCGCCTCCCTCAGCCCACTCCTCAGTGGCTGAGCACCCCCCTTCTCTCTCTCTCTCTTTTTTTTTTTTTTTTTTTTTTTGATAGCTACTATTTGTTGGACAAGTACCATGTGCCAGGACTGAAATTTCTGTTTTCCATGTGTAACAATAGTCTTATAAGGAAGGTGTTACTGACTAATTTAACAGGTGAGGTAATTGTGAACCCCTCTCTTTGAGGACAAACACTGTAAAGCAGCTGTCACTCAGGTTCACCCCCAAAAAAGCCTCTGAACTCCAGGCCATTTTCCCATGTGAGTCACATTCCTCCAACGAAGGGCCTCCTGTTAGACTTTTTAAATCATTCACTTCCAGAATCATCCAGAAGCACAGATTTCAGGTCAAACTGGGCAACTGGGGCAAGCAATGCAAGTGTGAATGCTTCCGGCCCACAGACAAAAATCCAGGTCAGCTTTCCCAGCCTGTACTGTACCCACAGACCTTACCCCAAGTCGCATAGTTGCTTCTCTGATCAAACACTGGACTCACCGTTCTCCTCAGTCATGAAAGTGTTGGTCTTTTCAGGCCCTAAGAACTCTCCGAATGACAGCAAAGACTGAGAAGTGAGAGTTCAGTGCCCTAGTAGGAAGACCAACCGTGACAGCCAGTGCAGGGATTTTGTGGGGACAGAGGTCATTGTGATCAGAGTTTCTAGGAAGTTAAGCTCCTTGCCAGGATCTGCCTCCCCCACCCACCGTCACCCATGCAGGGGCCAGAGTGGGTTTGAACCCAGGACCGTCTGCTCAAACAGTGCAAAGCTAGTGGACGGGAAGCAGGGAAGGTTTTTCCTTTGGGTTAATGGGATGTGTGTGTGGCGTGGGCGTTGACCACATCTCATGTCCTCACAGAAGATGTCATCATTCTCACCCGAGAGTCACTGCATTTGCAAAGCAGCTCATCTTGCCTGGTCTCTTGAGTCAGAAAAAAACACAGTCAGAAAAACACAAAAACAAGAGCCAAAATTTTACCAAGTGTATATACATTGTTCCTCTAGACAAGGGTGAAAATGAAGAAGCCTTCTCTATGTTCTTTGGAATGTACCCATTCTACCAGTGACCCTGAGGGAGGACTGCCTGGGAGAGGTGTCATCTGCCCAATCTTAGGTGACTTCCTGAGTCATCAGCTACAGCAGTGGAAGCCAAAGCCACAGGCACAGAGGAAGCCGGGAGCCCTGTGGTTTATTTTTTTAAATAATTTTTCTAGCTTTATTCCCGTAAGAACACAAGTCGCTGAAACAAGAGAACTAAAATAGATTAGGTCCATTTATAACGCTTTCCCCTTCATTTTAGTAATTGTCTTCTCCTAATTGGTAGGAATAAACTTAATACTTGCAGGAGAAAATACAACTTTCTGTTAACAGGGAAAATACGTTTCTCTGAGGAAGTTCCCTTGCAGGACAATCCCTGCCTCAGCTTGTCTCTCTAACAGTGACACACGTCTGGTGCCCCCCTAGTTTAGCAGGGGCTACTGGAGTCTGCTCTGTCCGGGGCTCCAGGGCTGTTGAAGAGCTGAGCAGGATGTACCCAGACCCCTGTGAGTCCACTTGCTGCCCACATCTTGTTTGCTGCCTCCCCTGAGGAGACCATTTTCACAGGGGCTTACTAAATCATTGTGAGGTGCATAAAATTATGGTCTTAAGTTAAAATGTGTGTTCCAAAGAACACACAGCACCCATTAGGATGGCTACTATCAAAGAAACAGAAAATAACAAGTGTTGGAAAGGATGTGGAGAAATTGAAGCCCCTGTACACTGGTGGGAATGCAAACTGGTACAGCCACTGTAGAAAACAGCATGGAGGTTCTTCAAAAAATGAAAAATAAAGCTACTCTGTGATCCAGTAGTTCCACTTCTGGGTAGATACCTGAAAGAATTGAAAGCTAGTTCTTGAAGAGGTATTTCTACACACATGTTCACAGAAGCATTATTCGCAACAGTTATAATGTGTAAGCAGCCCAGGTGTCCATTGATGGATGAACGGATACACAAAATGTGGTATTTCCATACACTGGAATATCATTCAGCTTTGTAAAGGTAGGAAAGCCTGACACATCCTATTACATGGATGGACATTAAGGACATTATGCAAAGTGAAATAAGCCAGACAAAAAAAGCAAATACGGTATGATTCCACTCAGTGTGAGGTAGCTAGAGTAGTCAAGTTCATAGAGACAGGAGGTAGAGTGGTGGTGGCCAGGAGTTGACAGTGGGGGATGGTGAATTGTTGTTGAGTGGGTGCAGTTTCAGTTTTACAAGAGTAAAAGCTCTGGAGATGGTTGCACAGCAACATGAGTATACTTAATGCCACTGAACTGTGTGGTCAGAAGTGGTCACAATAGTAAATGTTGTGTGTATAACATATAAAATTTGGCAAATAAAAAACATTGGGGGGAAAATGTAAACTTGACCCTAATACTGAGCACCACAGTAGAACGGAAGTAGGTGGTAGATTTGTAACTGAAGCCCAGCACCTCCCAGATTCTCTCCCTGCTCCTCGCTCATCTGGGCTGTGTTTGCTCAGGGGTGCACAGTGGGTACACCCCCCCCCCCCCGACACACACACACACTATTTCATGCTGACAAATGTCTTTGTGGCAGAACCCACTTAGACCTCACTCAGTCATGGAGTTTGCCAAGTTCAGTGGGCAGGTAACAGCATGTTGCACTCATCCTTCCACGTGACTCCCCAAATCCCCTTCCTCTCTGACAACACTTTTGCCCTTGCCTGACTTAGTGCCTCCCTGCTGAGGTATAAACTAGTAAAATATTTGTAACTACAGATGGAAACTTACAGCCCTATGTCTCCAAGAGGACACATGAAGATACAGGAACCTTCTAGAATGAGTGAAATGCAGCTGCCGTGATGGGGTGCTGGGTGGTGGGCTTGGCACATCTTTTGCCCCAGCCTGTAAAATCACACCTTTGGGCCACCCTCTCAGGACCAAGGCTGCTCTTAGAGAAATTGGGTCGGTCTGTTTCACCGGAGAAAGAGGCTCTTGTCTGAATCACAGATACCTGCTTAGGAAGGTGAAGGCAGAGTTATCTCATCAAGGGTGCCTAGGACATAGGTTCTCTGCACGGCCTTGGAAATGAGTAAGTTGTTAGGGGTTGGCCCAACTTTTAAAGTTGCCAGCTTTTCTAAGGAACACTTTTCTAAGGGGGTGTCCTGGAACTCTCCCTGTTGAGAGCCAGATTTTAAATCTGTCCTTCCATGTAAAGCCCAGAGATGGTATGAGGAGACTGAGCACCATACAAGAAGGGAGCTGATGTGCTGGTGGGACCATTTCATACCGCGAAGTTAATGCTTGGTGTGTTTGCTTCTTCTCCCATGAAGGTCTCTTTAGTATCCTCATCCCGGCCACAGTCTCCAGACCAGCTCTCCTCCAGGCACGCGAGCGATGCCAGTGTCTCCCCCCGCACCTCTGACAGCAGCGTGGCACCCGTGGCTGATTTCGATTACCCTCCAGAATTTTCCTCCTGCCTGGACAATTCTGCAGCTAAGCACAAGCTCCTGGTTAAGCCCCGCAACCAGAGGTCCAGCAAAATGAGGCGGCTGTCTTCGGTAATCGGGCTTTTTCTTACAGGCAGACTTGATGTCCCCCCACTCCCACCCACCCCCGCCTCTCTCCCCTCAGGGTCACGTGCCCCTTCTGAGAAACCCCATGGTCAGTAGGACCAACTCCAGGAGCTAGAGTTGCTCATCTTTTTCAATATACGTCAGATATGTCTCTTCCTTGCATAAACATGCCATCTGTTCTTTGGTTCTGCAGCACCTCCTGTGAAAGCTGCTACATGCTGTGGGTCCCTTGCCTTCCAACAGCACTGAGTGTAAGGTCCACACTCCAGGCCTGGCATGACCATGCCCTGCCTACCTCTGAGACCTACTCTTATTCTCTGCCTCACTCACTCAACACGATTTGGCCTGTCTCTGGCCTCAGGCCTTGATCTCTTGCTTGAGACATTCTTCTCCTGGCTGGCTCCTTAGCCTTGGAGTCTCAGCTCAGAGGTCTTCTCCCCAGAGGGGCTCACTTGACCATCTTATGGAAAGCAGCCCTCCCTTCCCACCCCTTCACTTTCTTTATAGCACAGGCCACACACATAAGTGACCTTTATAATTGTGTATGCTCACTTGTTTATTGCCAGTCTTCTTGAGACCTTGTCCCAGCCCTACATCCCGCCCCTAGAGCAATGCTAACCACACAGCTGGCATTCAGTGCACATTTGTTGAATGGATGAACAAATGAAGACATGAACCAATGACAGATAAGCTGACACACTAGCACAGACTTCTGCCTTGGACAAGGACCTACTTATTAGCATGGGGACTGTGCCCCTGTGAGGACAGATCCCTCTTTGGTCACACTGCCTGGGTAGTTGTCAGCTTGTAGTTCTGGGTGTCGAGAACTCATTCGTGGAGTGTTTTGTCTTCATAGTACCCGTAGGTTATAGGTCCACACAGGACTGTAGACTTCCCCACTGCCTGATGCCCACAGTATTCCAGCCCTGGAGGAACTGAGGGCAGGTGTGGGGCCAGACTGGCCACAGAGAATGAGAGTGCTGAGAAAGAGATGTTCACAGACCAACATTCTCTCCCTCCTTCCTTGGAGACAGTATTGTGGGGGTATTGATGAAGTGCCCAGGATGAGCTAGGTGCTCAGCTAGGGGTGGTGGGCTGGGACTTCTCAGGATTCCGGGGACTCCCTGGAGACAGTGGGGTTTCCTTTGGGCGTGTGGAAGGTAGGTGCTTTTTAAACTCAGGCCAGCAGGGTTGACTTTAGAGGGGACTAAGGCTGAAGAAAGAAGTCAGCTATGGTTACCCTCAGGCCAATATGCCCTTGTGCAAGCTGGACACTTGTTGGGAACAACAAGCCACTTTGTTCCCTCGAGAAACTCTGTTCAGTGTCTGAGTCCATATTCCACACTACCTTTGTTCTGCCTGGCCCCCCACCCTTACCTCCTTGTAGCTGCCAGTGGCCCAAGGTGGGATGCTCCCAGCCAGGCCTGCTTCTCAGCTTTATGCTCATTTAGTGAGGCTTATGATAGTTTTAAAGCATGACCCACATCCTAAACAGGTTTCAACATCAGTGATTTCCTGTAGTAGCAAAAGGCCCGTGACACCTATTGAAACTGTGGCTTTTGAAAATTCTTCTGTAGATTTCTTTGCACATCTTCCTCTTTTCAAATCCATGGGAATAGAATCGTGCATCTTGGCAAGAGTTCACTTAGGCGTTGTCAGAGACATCCCACTTATCCTGTGTTCTGTTACCAAGCAGATGCCAGTGGAAATGTTAAAATAACACAGCAAACAAAAACTAAAACCTACTGCAAACACTCCCTGAGCGTTTCTTTACATCAAGGAAAGGAGGTCTGATGTCCTGAACTTTTTAAAAAGATTGACCTCAGGGCGCCTGGGTGGTTCAGTTGGTTAAGCATCTGACTTCAGCTCAGGTCATGATCTTGCGGTTCGTGGGTTTAAGCCCCGCGTAGGGCTCTGTGCTGACAGCACAGAACTTGGAGCCTGTTTCGGATTCTGTCTCTCTCTCTCTCTGCATCTCCCCCACTTTCTCTCTCTCTCTCTCTCTCTCTCTTTCAAAAACAAAAACATTAAAAAAATTTTTTTATAAAAAGATTGACCTCACACCCTCAACCTTTTGGTCATTTTCTCATGCTTTTGAATGATTCATTGCTACTTTGATCTCCTTTCCTTCCTAAGAGAGCAGCAACTGACTTTGGGTACAGTAAGGAGAAAGTTGGACTAAATTTAAATTCCAGAGACTTCAAAAAATACAAGGCAGTGTTTGATTGTCACACCGGTAGGGCTCGGGGAGAGGAGGAGCACCATAAGCTGCAGGCAATAGGCAAGACTTCCTGTTGGAGTAGAATCTCAGACTGTTCTTGGGGGTTACTGGTAGAACACCTGGAGATGTGGGGAAAGAGCAGCTGGCCAGTCACTCAGGCCCAGAGTCGGGCACATTCACTAGTGGGGGCATGGCTTGACCTGAGCAGGGACTAGGAGAAATAATTTAAGACCAGAGAATATAAGACTTTTGACTTAACTGAAAAGTTTGGACTTTATCCTATCGGCTATGCTTTTGGACTTTATCTTGTAAGCTGTGGTTTGCCGTTGACTGTGTTTGATGTGATATGAAATTACCCTTTAGGCAAACCAGTTTGCCCTCACCTTGGGGCCCATCTCTGGAGAGAGAGAGAGAGAGAGCGAGCACTGAGATGGAAAACTAGCTCTCAGGCAGCACAGGGTCATGGAGAGAGCACCAGCTTTTCACCTGAGCTAATAAGCTCAGCCTTAACCAAAGTATGGCCCTCTCTGAGCTCTCAGTACTACAAGTGCAAAGAGGAAATAATTCTTCCTTGCTGGGATGAATCAAGAGTAAATGAAATAATAGGTGTGGAGTGTAAAGCATGGCAGACACCCAGCTGATTTGATCCCCTTCCCTTTGCTCTGTGGAGCAGTGTTTGTGGCTCAGCCACTAGAACCTTAAGCACCATTTACCTAGACGGCATAGCTGCCATTGTTCTGCTGAAAGCTGAATTTGTAAGGCAAGATTCCAAACAGACCAATATGGGAGTTATTAAGAGACACCCTACCCTGTGTCACTGCCTGCTTAGGTGCCAGCTTTAGAGACACACTGTTTCCTCTTATACAAAATGGGAATGTCATAGGCATTTGACATATTTGACATGATGATGCTGTCTTTGTCCTTTTTATCTCTGCCAGCGAGCACAGTCTGAATCCCTGAGTGATCTGACGTGCACCCCAGAGGAAGAGGAATATGATGATAAGTCCTTACCCAAAGTCAGCACAGAAGAGAACCCCAATTCTGCACAGCAGGATGTGGGACTCGACAGAAGCCCTGAGCCTGGAGGACTAGCCACCATGCTGCAATCTGGGGGGCCACGGGCTAGGCGGGCACGCCTGCAGCACTGCCCTGCACTCAGTGCCAGCGCCGAGGAGGAGAGCTTCCTTGGGGATAACACCTCAAGCCGCCCAGCCACCCCCGAGGTCATTGAGTCCGAGTCGGGCCCAGTCCCCCGCGCGGAGTCCCCATCTCTGCCAGAAGGTTCCCCGCATCACCACCATAATCCTGACAGCGAAATCCAGAGGGAGGAGCCGTCCCTGGAAAGCACAAGTCCCCCAGCCAGGGAAACAGCTGATGAGGTGATTTGTGCTTCTGGAGACATCGAGATTCGATTATCCCCCTCCATCCCCGAGGGGGACACGACGCCTCCCGAGACTGACCCTGCCGTCACCTCGGAGACACCCCCTAGTCTAGATGGGCCAGACCAAAGTGTCCAGAAGGAGGTGGAGCTGACGCTGGAAGCGCCCGAGCCCGAGGGAGCAGGGAAGGGATCTCCAGAGACCCCTGCCCCAAGCCCCTCGGCTCCCAAGAGCTGCTTGAAGCACAAGGCCCCGGCGGTGAGCGAGAGCCCCGGCGCGCCGGCCGCCTGCGAGCCGCCTGCGGAGGAGCACGCTCCCGGTCCCCTGGACGGAGAGGCCGAGCCGCCCCGGGCCGAGCCCGCGGAGCCCCCACAGGGGGGCCCGGTGAGGCCGGCGCCCGAGCGGAAGGTGGAGCGGGCAGGCAGCGAGCTGCGGGCCGTGAAGTTCTCCGTGTCGTCGGGCCGGGCGTGGCCGCGCTCGGGCAGCGCCCGCCTGTTGGAGCACGCGGTCCCCGCGGGCGCCTTGCCGGTGCGCCTGCCGCTTCTGAGGAGCAGCCTGGCCTGGAGGAGCGAGGCGGCGCTCGACGACCTGCGGGCGCCCCCCGAGCCCCACAGCGGCGGCGGCCCTCGGGACTCGGGGGACGCGGCGGCCGGGCCGGGCCGGAGCCCCCGGGACGCCCCGGGAGACCCCTGCCCGGCGGCTCGCGAGCCGACATCGGGGGAGGACAGAGGCCCCTTTGCCGTCAAGCTGCGCTCCACGTCTCTGTCCTTCAAGCACAGAGAGGCGTCCTCTGCCGAAGCAAGAGGGATAAAGAGATACAGCGCTGAAATCCGGTTAGAAAGAGGGGGGCTGGCTTTGCTCCCCAAAGACGAGAAATGTCAGGTCGCGAAGGCCCCCTCCCCTCGAGGGGCACGGTCCCCGCACGAGCAGGGAAAGGGGAAGGCTCGGCCCTCGGAGCCGCTCAGCTCCAAGCCGCCCCTGCCCCGGAAGCCGCAGCTGCAGAGCCGCCCCCTGCCGTCCCCGGACGCGGGCCCCGGGGAACTGGTCAAGGCCGCGCTGCCCCAGGACCTAAGACGGGAGACCCGGTCGGCAGAGACGCGGTCGCCGCACAGGCCAGCTGGTAAGAGCTCGCGCCGCCTGGTGGGGAAGGGGCAGGGCCGTGGGCAAGTGGGGCGTCCGCAGAGTATGCAAGATCTAAGGGCGAAAACGTCGGAATCCCTCTCGGTACCACTAACACGGTTCATCCAGAGTTATGAATAGAGACCAGAGAAGGGGGAAACAGAGCAGGATTTTGTGGAAGTTCGGAGAAGTAAGGAAAATGTAAAAACTCATCTTGCAGCATATTCCCGGAGAGGAGATGGGCTGCTCAGGGGATCATTCAAATGCTTCTATCATTTCTTAAGATCGGAAGCTCAGTGAGTTCCAGAATCTTGAGATATGTGTACTCTGGTAGAAGGAGGTACTCCTGGGGCCTACAGCACTTGTTGGTTATAAATGAAGCATCTGGCTCCTCTGTCATTTAGTGTCCTTCTGACCTTCTCCCCACCCCACTCCCCAAGAAAGAATTTTTTCCTGTTTAGTAATCAGGCTCATGTGGCCCAGCCTCATGCGGGAAGCATCCCATTTATTGGAGTCACGAGCCTTTTGTGTAAAAGGAGAGCCCCTCGGGGTGGGCGTTAACTTCCTGTCCCAGAAAGGAGGTGGTGTGAAGATTGGGGCTGAATGGAAGAATCTTCTAAAGCAACTGCCCTTTAAAATGAGCAGAGGCAAAATAGATGACCTTTCTATGTCTTTGACATTTGTCACTTTTTATTTATAGTGTTTCAGATGAAACATATCTGTTGGAAATGGGTATTTGTGGCAGAGCTAAATCATCTTTCATTGCTGGGTTCTTTTATTAATGGAAATCAGTGTGCCAGAAACGAAACTACACGGACCAGTCGTGTGTGCATGTGATGAGGGCCCTAAAGAGAAATTTTCCATGGCAAATTTTATTTGAAAAAAACCAAAACTTTTAGGATGTTTTTAAGTGGCTATTCTAAGTCCAGGACTCCACTTTAGTGCTGCATTGTGGACAGAGAGGAAATAGGACGCAGTTGTTCTCCTAGGGACCCCACACCCTAAAAGGAAGGTGAAGTGCACACGTAAGAAAAAATTAGCTCACAGAAAGCAATGTAAAGACAGTTGTCAAAGAAACTCTTATCTTTTCTGCTTTCATCCTAGGAAGTGAAAGTGTGTGTGTGTGTGTGTGTGTGTGTGTGTGTATAGTGCTTTAAGTTCTTAAGGTGACAGTTCCAGGGAGTAGTGCCAGGAGAACCCCCTGAAGGAGCCCACATGCATGGCCTTCCTGATGCAAGGCCCCTTGGCTCAGCTGTAATTTTTTGCTGCTGCTACTGTCGCTACATTAGGCTAATTAGCAAGGGAGCTCTGGGAGAGGTTCAAGCTGTAGCTGATGATCCACTCTGCAGATTTCCAGCCAGGTTATTGAAGCTATTGTAGAGTGCTTCAAAAACCCATTAAAATATCAAGGGAGGAGGGGGTTTTCTCTGTGCAGATAAAACCCTGACATCAGCACCATCCACCTTCATGGCCTGGAATTGAAAATGTCTCTCAAGGGCTTGCTGACTGAATGGAACTGAAACACAGGATACTTGGGTTCATGGTCAGAGCTGGAAAAGAAGCTTCAGACGGCAATGCTTGACATATTAATAATTTAAAACTTCCTCAGCCTAAGCTGTGAGAGTTTAGGCTTGTTTATTGTCCGATGACTGGACTGGTCTATAAGGACCTTATTTTTTTTCTTTAGTTTATAAAATACGGTATTTATTACAGCTTTACTTAAAAGTATAGTATAAAAGAATTGTCCACTTGTTAACATTCTCTAAGTGACAGAAATAGCCAATCCAGTTGAATTCCAAGGTGAAAGAATCTAGGTTACTTCAGGGCAGGGGTAGTGATTTTCATTTCAGTGCAGAGAGAGGAAGGGAAGAATTACCCTCATTCTGCTTGAAACCATCTCTCTCAAAGTGTGGGTGGTATTTGAAGGGCGAGTGTCAGGTTGGGTTTTGGCTGCTGCCTGGGACCTTGGGGTCTAGGGCCTGCCTCATGCAGACCAGAACAGAATCACAGGGTCTGTGTTGTCAAATCCCATTAGTGAAAGCAGCTTCTATCTTCCCCAGACACTGGATCTGCTTGTGGTTTAATTCATTCTTATTACTTCTACTTCCATCCTCACTGCTCCCAAAATATAACCACTGGAAGCAATTAAATTCATACAAGACATACATATAATAACAGTTTTAATATCAGTATTATTCAGTTTTCCAGAAAGACCTAATTACTGCTGTTTATTATCTTGTGGTGGCAGGCACTTTACCCAGAGCTCCCAGATGGGCTGCCACCCCTGTACGCCTTCCAGGGGCGCACACACCAGAGAGTTAGGTCGCCAAGGTGTCCCAGATGGGTGCACAATCCTCCCTTCAGGACTCAAGCACTTTGTCCCCTGCACTCTGCTTATTCTTCCTCCTCTCGTCCACATTCCCACCTTCCTTCTCTGAAGGCATGAAAGAATCCTTCCGTGGGGGAGGCAGGGAGGATGCCCCAGTTGTTGCAGTAAACAGAGGAGCCCAGCTTTGCCAAGTGGGCTGGACCTCACAGGGCCATGTTGGGGCGGTTCTGCAATCCCAGTACTGTATGTGCTCATTAGTGCAAACAAGACCATTAATAGGAGGTTAACAGCTTGGGGTTACCAGCCTTGTTCACTTGTGCAGGACATTACCCATCCTCCTGGTAAGCCAGTCCATCCCAGAGTCTAAATGACAGGTCAGGAAAAAAGAGATTCTTGTGTGAGAAAATGGTAAAACATAGGAAGTATATAGAAAAAAGCCACCACTTAGGAGTCTGCTTTCTAGATGTTATCCCTGTTGTCTTTTCCTTCTAGTCATTCTTCTTTGTGTGTGTGTAATTTTTGTTTCATTTGGTTGTGGTCACATGTTGGGTATTTTGGAGAATAGTTGGACAAATTGCCATTGTCACCCAGGAGCCTCATTTGACAATGAGCCTCAGCCTTCTGTCTAAGCTCATTCCCTCCAGACTGGGCGGGTGATACAGTAGCACACGCAGACCTCTGAACCTCTTTCTCTAGACTCAGGTACTCACTCATTCATGTGTTCATTCTTGCAAGAAATATTGCATATATTTCTGTGATACACACAGCACTGTGCTGGCCCCCAAAAGGCCATCAGGAAAAGCATGAGGACCTCGCCCTCAAGGAGCTTACCAGTCTAAAGGGCCAGGTGGCAGCTGGATGCCACAGGGGAGTGTAGATAGATGCCCATCTTGTCTTTGGGTGTCAGAGGCATTTTCTGGAGGAAAGGAATTCAAAGAGACTGTCACCTACTCTATGACAGTTACTTTAGTTGTATTTAAGTTCATTTGAGTAGAACATAAGGAGTCTTTTTTTGGTATCATGCTAAAAAATATTCAGTTGATCACTCAACAGTGCAGGGGTTACAGGGACCAACCCCCTGTGCAGCCAAAAAATCCACCTGTAATCCCCAAAATTTAACTACTAATAGCCTACTGTTGACCTTTTATCGATAACACAGTTAACATATATTTTGTACGTTATGTGTCTTATATAGTGAATTTTTACTATTAAGTAAGCTAGCTAAAAGAAAATGTTATTAAGAAAATCATAAGGAAGAGGAAATATGCTTATAGCACTATATGGTATTTAGAAAAATTCTCATATATATGGACCTTGGCACTTCATACCTGTGTTGTTCAAGGGTCAACTGTGTTTATATATCTTGAATTCTTAAAAAAAGAAAAGAAAAGAAAAGTCTGTTCACATCTCCTCCTCTTTTCGGCCTATCCTTCCCTTGACAGTCCCTTCCTGACCAAGTATGGTCAACATCCTGGGCCTCCATTTCTCCACCTTTCCTGTGCTTCTCCAACTGCATATATTTTCTCTTCCTTGGCTGCCTCTCAGTGCACCAAACTCTCCTCAGTGCCCCCAGACAGAAAACATCTCATATTCCCACCTGTTTCTCAAGTTCTCTCTTCCTTTGACTCCTTCAGCCACAGCAAGCAGCGCTTAACCGTCTGTGGGCATCCCTGTCTTGACATCTCAACATTCATAATTATCCATACCTCCACCAACCTCAATCACTTTCCTTTTCAGTTACCTCATCTATCCAGATAAGCTAAAGAACTCAGAGTTATCAAAAAGATTTTAACATGGAAAAAACACTGAAAAGTCTAAAAATTATAAAGAAAAATCACTTTGTAATCCTACTTCTTTAAAATTCTGTAAAAAGGGACTTACATTTCTGACCAAGGTGGAGTAAACACACACCACCCTATGTCTCCCACTGATAAAATTTAAAAGCCTTGACAAAATGCATGAAGTGAATGTCAGAGAATTCTGAAAGGTAGGTAGGAGCTGGTGGGCTGGGCAGAGAGATCAGGACTCTGAAGACCTGCCTGCCTTGCCTCCATGGTACCAGCAACCTCTGCAGATCCCCGCTCTTGTGACTCTCCAGCCCTGCTCCTCCTGCTCCCCACCACCACCAGCACCAGCCCTGTAGGGCAGTTTGTTGGACAGTCCTGGCCCTACTCCATGTGAGCACCAGCAGCAAAGCAGCAAGCCCCTCCATGTGGTGGCACAGCCTGCAGGCTGGAGCCCTTTGGGTTCTCTCATCACTGCGCCAGGCAAATGCCAGCAGCAAACTGGAACTTCTTGTCCTTGTGGCTGTGGCAATGGCATCTTTTAGGGCAAAGCTCTTTTAATCCTTCCAGACCTACTCAGATGAGCACCACCTCCATCCATAGCAGCATGTGGGGTTCAGAGCCCTTTGACTCTCTGGGCAGCACACCAGCAGAGATCTAGTAGTGAAGCCACAGCCCCTCACAGCAGCGGCCACAGTGACAAGTTGTGCTTGTGGTGGTCCTGCAGATTTCTTTCTCTTGCCCCCTGCCCTGCGGAGTGCTGGCCACTGGAGCACACAGCAGCACAGAGGGTAAACCCTGGTTTTCTAGCTGGAAAACTGGAGGGTGGGAGTGGAAATCACAGAAGGGAGACACCTGAGAAAGGATCCTTACCTAGGTGCATGAGGTCAAGAGTTTGTCTCTGACATACATCTGCATGAGACTGACTAGAATCAGTGCAGCAGAACCTTTGAGAATTTTAATAGGACCGAGTGTGAACAGACACTCAAAATGTCTAGGATACAAACAAAAATTGTTCAACATATCAAAGAATCAGGAAAACCTAAAAAATTTTCTAAGAAAAGACACCAACATTGAGGTGATTCAAATATTAGTATTATTAGAAAAAAACTTTAAAGCAACAATTATACCATGATCTAAAAAGTAAAAGTGAGCACTCTTGAAATGAATGGGAAGCTGGACTTCAAGCTATATTACAAAGCTGTTAACCATCAAGATAGTATGGTACTGGCACAAGAACAGGCACTCAGATCAATGGAACAGAATAGAGAACCCAGAAATGGACCCACAAACTAATCTTTGCCAACTAATCTTTGACAAAGCAGGAAAGAATATTCAATGGAATAAAAACAGTCTCTTCAGGAAGTGGTGCTGGGAAAACTGGACAGTGACATGCAGAAAAATGAACCTGGACCACTTTCTTATACCATACACAAAAATAAACTCAAAATGGATGAAAGACCTAAATGTAAGACAGGAAGCCATCAAAATCCCAGAGGAGAAAGCAGGCAAGAACCTCTTTGACCTTGGCTATAGCAGCTTCTTACTCAACACGTCTCCGGAGGCAAGGAAAACAAAAGCAAAAATGAACTACTGGGACATCATCAAAATAAAAAGCATCTGCACAGCGAAGGAAACAATCAGCAAAACTAAAAGGCAACCAACAGAATGGGAGAAGATATTTGCAAATGACATATCAGGTAAAGGGTTAGTATCCAAAATCTATAGAAAACTTATCAAACTCAACACCCAAAAAACAAATAATCCAGTGAAGAAATGGGCTAAAGACATGAACAGACACTTCTCCAAATAAGACATCCACATGGCCAACAGACACATGAAACGATGCTCAACATCCCTCATCATCAGGGAAATACAAATCAAAACCACAACGAGATACCACCTCATACCTATCAGAATGGCTAACGTTAACAATTCAGGCAACAACAGATGTTGGCGAGGATGTAGAGAAAGAGGATCTCTTTTGCACTGCTGGTAGGAATGCAACCTGGTGCAGCCACTCTGGAAAACAGTATGGAGGTTCCTCAAAAAATTAAAAATAGAACTACCCTATGACCCAGCAATTGCACTACTGGGCATTTATCCAAGGGATACAGGTATGCTGTTTTGAAGGGACACATGCACCCCAGTGTTTACAGCAGCACTATCAACAATAGCTGAAGTATGGAAAGAGCACAAATGTCCATTGACGGATGAATGGATAAAGAAGATGTGGTATATATATATATAATGGAATATTACTTGGCAATCAAAAAGAATGAAATCTTGCCATTTGCAACTACATGGATGGAACTAGAGGGTATTATGCTAAGCGAAATTAGTCAGAGAAAGACAAAAATCATATGACTTCACTCATATGAGGACTTTAAGAGAAAAAACAGATGAACATAAGGGAAACAAAAATAATATAAAAACAGGGAGGGGGACAAAACATAAGAGACTCTTAAATATGGAGAACAGAGGGTTACTGGAGCGGTTGTATGAGGGGGGATGGGCTAAATGGGTAAGGGGCATTAAGGAATCTACTCCTGAAATCATTGTTGCACTATATTCTAACTAACTTGGATGTAAATTTAAAAAAGAAAGAAAGAAAAAAAATTTGTTAAAGAAATGAATGGGAAGATACAAATTCTCTTCAAAGAAATAGAAGCTATGAAAAAAATACAGACATCTTAGAACAGGAAAACACAGTATCAGAAATAAGATTTATTAGAAAAACTCCTTAGTAGAATAGAGATGACAGAAGAGTCAGTGAACTTCAAAACAGATTAATAGAAAATAGTCTGAGTACAAAAAGGGGGGAAAAAGCCTCAAGGACTATTGGAACAATATGAAAAAGCGTTAACATTCATGTCATAGGAGTTCAGAAGGAGAAAAAGACTTGAGCAGAAAAAAATATCTGAAGGAATAGTGACTAAAAACTTTCTAAATTTTTGAATTTAGAAGTCCAAGGAGCTCAGGTGAATTACTTTTGCACTTTTGTTTTGTTTTTAGAGCTGTATTTACATGCGTTTATTTCATCTTTTCAACAAATGATTCTGGAGCATGTGAACATCTAAGCAAAAATATGAACCTTGACTTAAGTCTCACATCATGTATCACAGTTAACTCAAAAGGGGTTCAATGAGTTAAATGTAAAGTGAGACCAGAAGACTTTCAGGAACTTAAGAGAAAATCTTTGAAACATAGGACTAGACAAAGAGTTCTTAGACTTGACCGCAAAGCATGATCCATAAGAGGAAAAACTGATAAATTGGACTTCACTGGAATTAAAAACTTTTGCTCTGCCGAAGACCCCGTTAAGAGGATGAAACAAGACAAGCTACAGAATACGAGAAGATATCTACAAACCACATATCCCACAAAGGACTAGTATCTAAAATATATAAAGTGTTCTTAAAAGTCAACAGTACAAAGCAAAGAAATACAATTAGAATAAGCAGAAGACATGGACAAATATTTCACCAGTGGGAATACAGAGATGGCAAATAAGCACGTGAAACATCATTAGCCATTAGAGAAACACCAATTAAGACCATAATGAGATAGCATTATACACATATTAGAATGGCTGAAACAAAGCTAATATGACCATGCGCTGGGGAGGAGGCAGAGCAGCTGGAGCTCTCGTACATTGCTAGCGGAAGTGCAGAATGGTGCAGTCACTTTGGAAAAGTTTGGCAGTTTCTTACAAAATCAAATACGCTTACCTTATAACATAGCAATTCCACTTCTAAGTATTTATCCTAGATAAATGAAAACTTAGGTTCACATGAAAGCCTGTACATGAATATTTATGGCAACATTGTTCATAATCCCCCAAAACTGGGGACACTCCAAATATCCTTCAATTGGTCATCCAAACAATGGAATATTACTCAGCAATAAAAAAGAATGGACTTCCAGTACACACCGTAACATCTTAAATGCATATGCTAAGTGAAAGCAGGCAGTCTCAAAAGATTACAAACCATATTATTCCATTTATATGATATCTGGATGAGGCAAAGATACAGAGAACAGATCCGTAGTTGTCATGGGCTGGGGATAAAGATAGGGTCCCTACAAAGGGGAGGCATGAGAGAATTCTTTGGGTGTTGACATTGTTCCATATCCTATTTGTGACTTTTTGTAAGAATCTAAGGGTATTAAAACTCCTAAAACCCTGTAACAAAAATGAATTTTACTCCATGTAAATTTTTAAATAATCTCTTAAATGATACAAAAAAGTGACAGTGACCTTCTCTCCACCCATTCTGAATATCTCAAATCCCACCCACAGAAGGAACCACCACCAGCTCTTTCCCATGCCAGTAGCAGTCAGAGCTGCATCAGTATGAACAACACACAGATGAATCCCCCCTTTTTTTAATCACAAAAATATTATACATGTTGGCTCACAATTTGATATTTTCACTCCACGATAAGACATGGGCCTCTTTTCTGATCAGAGTGAGTCACTTGACCTCATTCCTTTTAAGGGCTGCATAGTGCCTGTACCATATTTTATTTAACCATTCCCTACTGAAGGGCATTCTGAGTGTGTTGAGGTTTTTTTTTTTTCCTTTTGCTGCAGTAACCATTCTTGTCTATTTTTTCTCTATGGAGTTACACTGTTCCTTCTGTAGGATAGATTTTTTTTTTAATGTTTTTTTAATTTCCTTTTGAGAGAGGGAGAGAACGAGCAGGGGAGAGACAGAGAGAGGGAGACAGAAGATCCAAAGCAGGCTCTGTGCTAACAGCAGAGAGCCCAACACGGGGCTCGAACCCACGAACTGTGAGATCATGACCTGAGCTGAAGTTAAACACTTAACCTACTGAGCCACCTAGGCGCCCCTAGATTTTTTTTTAATTCAAGTTAGTTAACACATAGTGTAGTCTTGGCTTCAGGAGTAGAATCCAGTGATTCCTCTCTTACACATGACACCCAGTGCTCATGTAGGACAGATTCTTAAAAGTGGGCTTTCTGGCTCAAGGGCATGTGCAGTTTTTAGCTTCAGATTGCACCCCCCCCCATAAAGGTAGTACCAATCTACACCTCTTTGCATAGAGTAGAGAACCTCTCATTAGCACTAGATGAAAAGATCACAGGTTTTTTTTTTTCAATCTGATGGATGAAAAAGGTCCTCCTTGGTCAGTGGGTCCTGGCCATCTTAATGTGAAGTGTCTTTATCTTGCCCCCACATCAGCTCTTTTTTTTTTTTATGTTTGTTTATTTTTGAAAGAGACAGAGTGTGAGTCGGGGAGGGACAGAGAGAAGGGAGACAGAGAATACCAAGCAGGCTCCAGGTTCTGAGCTGTCAGCATAGTCAGATCTCTTCGTCTTTAACCCAATGCCCACAGCACTTCCCTGCAACTCTCTCTTCCCAGGTCTGGGTGTAACCATGGAGCTTTCCTCTTTAAAACTCTCTATACCTTCCCACTGTATATGCCTTCCTGGGGGTGGGGGTGCATTTAGGGCTTTGTGGATTCTGGCCAAGGTTGACATTTCAGCCTTCCTAAGTTTGCCTGCCACTCATTCACTTCCTCTGACATCTCCAGCCCCACCCGTGTCACCAGCTTCCCTTGGCACTCTGCACACACTCCTGCTTGCCCTGAATGCACTCTGCATTTCTGAACTCAATCTTGAGCTCCCTGAGAACATCCACATTTTTGTTTTTCTCTATGGAGTATCTGTGCTTGGGGGTCTTGTGGCCTGCAGTGGGTTCCCCACGGAACCCCGCTGTGGTTTGCATGGACAGGTACAAGGGCAAGGCAGGGGGCTGGGTGGTAAGATTGAAGAGTGTGGGTTTGGAGGTTTTACTGCAAGGTCCACCTTTCAGGGGCTGTGGGATTTTGAACAAATGAGATTCCTTAACCTCTAAGTCTTAATTTCCTCCTTTGTAAGACGAAGTTATTAGTAATGCACAGGGCAGCAAAAGCTTTGTAACTACAAAATGTGTTGTAGTTTCCAACAGTACAGTCATAACTTCCTAAGGATGTACCAAAATATACTCATCTGAGTTGCATAGAACAACAGTATATGGGAATGGGATTTTCTCTGTCCCTGGTGAAACCAGTGAGGGCACCAACGCATAGATACGAGAACCCAGAGAGAGCGTGTGCGTAGAATATTGTGAGGAGTCCACCCCACCCCCTGAGAATATACAGGGGCCCTGAGAGGGGAGAGGAAGAAGGGGGATTTGCAAAACACTTTCTTCCAGGAGCACAGCTACAGTTCTGTGAGCCCCCAGCTCAATGGGGTGGGGTCAGGAGGCCTCCCTTGTCCAGAGTCTACAAAGGGGCCTTGTGTGGGACTTCTGGGAGAGCTGGACAGGTGTGCCCTGCAGCTGGGAGACCAGTGCTGGATTAAGGCCACCATGGTTGCCACATAACACACCTGTGCTCCCAGAGCCCTGCCTGATGTAGAGGGCAAAGGGACACAGCAGCAAGAGCAGAGGAAGAGCTGAGTCACAGCCAGAGAGGCATAGCTGCAGATGAGCATCCCTGGCTCAGTCTCAGACACCTGCCAGCCCCAGATTGGATGGACCCCACTGAGGCAATGGTAGGAGCCAATCACAGGAGAACCCTGCCTATTCTCCTCACCTTTCCTCCTTCCCAGACCCTAAGCACTTGGGAAAGGACCTCCCACCCCAGCTCAGACACCCTGCATTCAGGGGAACAGGAGACTTAATACTGACTCAACCTAAAATCTACATCATATTCCAAAGTGACCACAGTGACTGCTAGGACCTGAGAATGACTAGGAAGATACTGAGAATCTTCTGGCTCTATCTGAGGAAGGGTGATGGACTGTAGGAGATCAGGGTCATGCTGTGCTTTGCTCTGTCTAAAACTTGCCAGCCCAGCATTCAGGCTCCTGCAAAGGTGCAGCCCACCTCCTAGGGTGTGGAGAGGCAGTGCCCCCCACCATCCATCTGCATGCTGCTGCCACTTCAGAGTGCACGGCAGCACTTTCTCCAGGGCAGCCATAACCTCATGCAGGGACTGAAGCCCCCTATGCACTTATCCCAGGGCTGGTGGGAGAAGAGTGCACTTGAAGAGAGACGGCAGCGTCTTCATGACAGAAGTGGGCGAGTGTCCTGGGCAGAGAGTGCCAAAAGCCTGAGCAGTAAGACCATAGTTGAGGACTGTGTGGGCATCAGTGGGGTGGTCCTGGGAGTAGATGTCCAGATACAAGGCAGGGGGCACTGGCTGATTTCAGGAGGGGAGGGTTCACCAGATCCTGGAGCGGTGGGGGGTGGAGGGCGGGGGCATCAGCCCAGTTCAGGAACTGGACCACCTGGTCAGACGGGTGCTCGGTGTTGCCAGAAGGCAGCATCATGGGCTCTCCAAGGCTCCCTCAGGCTGGAAGTTTGGAGCAGCATTGATATCACTGCTTCCCAGTGATGGATGCAAATTGGGGTCATCACCCCCACAGGTTCAGGTTGATGGGTGCAGGGTGAGCCCCAGACAATGGGAGTATTAAAGACTCCACAAGTGATTCTAATGTGTGGCTAGCACTGAGAACGCCTGTTCTTGGGCAGCACTTTCTCAAACTTACAAATGTTTGTGAATCTCGTTAAAATGAAGACTCTGATTCTGATGGGGACAGTACTGCTGGTGTACAGACCAACATTTGAGTAGCAAGGATCTAGATCTCCGTTAACCAACATGGAACTGTTAGCCTCATATGTCTGTTTATATTATTTTATTTTTTTATGTAAACTCTCCCCCCCAACATGGGGCTCAAACTCACTATCAGTGAGTCTCATGCTCACTGACTGAGCCCACTGGGATCCCTAGCACGTGACTATTTAAATGTAAACTTGAATGAATTAAAATTAAATTTAAAACTTCAGTTTCTCAGTCATACTAGCCACATCTCAAGGACTCAGCAGCCCCATATCTCATGGCTAGCTGACAGCACAGAGATCATTTCCATCGCTGCAGAAAGTTCTGTCGGATGGCACTCTTTCAGGGCAAGTAGCATCTTCTTGACACCCTGTAAGGGTTGTGCTCTGTGCTGTTCCCAAAAATGTGCCTACTGTCAAAGCATCATTACACTTTCACCTGTGTGTGTGTGTGTGTGTGTGTGTGTGTGTGTGTGTGTGTGTCCGTCTCCCTCACTACATCAGCTTCCCTTAGTCAGGGTCTACAGTGGATTTACTCACCACACTTATACACACTCTGTATAGTGACAATAATAGTTCATGTATATTATGCACTCACTAAGTGCCAAGGCTCATATTAAATGTTTTACATTTTAATTTGCAACAAGAATCCTATTTTATAAATGGGAAAGCTGGAACTTAGGCCAAAGAACTTGCCCAAGGGAACATAGCAGGTAAACTGTGGAGGGGAGTGTGGAGCCACACAGACTACCTCTGCAGCCAGATGCTCTTCACTGTTATGCTATACTGTGGTGGTTCTCAAGTGAGGACAACTTTGTCCCCCACAGACATTTGGCAGTATCTGGAGACATATTTGACTGTCATGACTGTGGTAAGAAGGAGGCACTACCAGCATCTAGTGGGCAGAGGTTAAACATACTGCAGTGCACAGGAAGGCCCCCAGCAACAAAGGATCATCCAGCCCCACCTGTCAGTAGTGCCAAAGCTAAGTAACTACTGTTTGCCACTCAGTGAGTAGATTATAACAGGGAGAGAATGGTATATAGGAAAGTTGTGGGGTCATACTCCTTACTATGAGAGGGTGTGTGATGTGGTGAATGAAGAGTAGAGGAAAAGCCTGCGTTTGGCAGTGTGACCCTGGACAAGTCCTTTACTCCATGAGATTCTGTGTTCCTGTCTCTGAAATGGGGATTGAAAGCAGGGTTGTGAGGTTCATTAGGAATATGGTATTGCTCTGAAAATCAAGACTGAATAAACCTGAGCTGTGAACACTTCTTGGGTGGGGAGAAATTTCCCTACCTGTTCAGGGGGAGTGAGGGCAGCCCAGAGGTAATAGAGGAAGGAAAATCTAAGCTCTGTGTACAAGGGCTATCCCTCAAACTAATTACTTGTTCTCTGGTGACCACTTGAGAAAGATCTTGCAGAATTCCAGCTGCTCCTGGAGATCTGCAAAGAATCCAAAGTGAGGTGTTTGTGTACATTTTGAATTATAAGAGGGTGCCATGTAATATAATAGTTTTGCTACCTTTTCTCCATCATCTGCTGTAGCTAAAAATTATCTTCAAATTAACAGTGCCTTTCCATCCCCATATCCTTGTAAGGTCCCCATTATATTACCTGGCGGTTACTGGACAGCAGCTGTCTCTATGCTCAGAGATGGACTTTGGTCACTGCCTTCTGCTTAGAGGCTGTTTTAATTGCACGGACAGTGGCAGTTAAGCAAATGGACTTTGAGTCCAAGCATGTGTATCACAACTCTGTGTCCTTGAACCTGTCTCTGGCTTCCTGGGTCTCCACTTTGAGATGTAGGGATCAGGGTGGGCAGCTTGGGAATGTCTGCCAGCCTTTACATGTGAAGGCTGGGCAGCTGCACCTGAAGTTCAGCAAAGAGCCTGGCAAAGCATCAAATGCCTGGGGCGCCCCCAATAAATGTGCTTGCATGTGACCAGGTTCCTGACCTCACACATCCAAATCCCAATACAATTCACAGTCATTTTTAAAAATGTTTAGGTTTATTTTATTTTTTAGTTTATTTATTTTGAGAGAGAGCAGAGGAAGATCAGAGAGAGGAAGAGAGAAAGAGAATCCCAAGCAGGCTCCACACTATCAGCACAGAGCCTGACAAGGGGCTTGAACTGATAAACCATGAAATCAATTACCTGAGCTGAAATCAAGAGTTGGAGGTGTAACCAACTGAACCACCCTGGTGCCCGACATGCATTGATTTTTGTTTATAAATGCTTTTTCACAGATTTTGCCTATGAACAACAGAGTCTTAAAGCAGTTATAGCTAGTGCTGTAACAAGAAAAAAACCAGGCAGACCCCAGGACCCCCCCTGGGAAAAAGACTCACATCAGTTCCCACTGTGGAGGCCTGCACAAATCCCTGCCCTGGGACAAGGACTGACCACTCTCCCCTGGTGAATATGCCGTGACATTGAGAAACCTGACTCCATCGGCCCTTTCACCAGGACTGAATCACTTACACAACCATGACTTCGTTATCAGTGTTGTTTGCCCTTCGTGGGTGAGCAAGTGTAAGATGTTCCCTAGAGACTTCCCACAATACCAGGGTAAAGGGCACAGTCTTGGCCTTCACAGGTTCTCACCTCTTATGATAGAAACAAGCTACCAGGACCATTTAAAACAACAGTGGCATTTTTTTTCCTGCCATGGGGGTTTGAAGATCACAAGAGAGACAATCTGTAGGTCTGAAGGTGGGTTTCAGGAGCTGGGGTGAGGAGGAGACCCTGGCAGCGCCTCCTGACCTTGGAATAGGGAACAGCGGTAAGGACAGTTTGGCCCCAGTGGCCAGGAAAGAGGCTCCCAGACATAGTAGCTGCCCTCCTTGAGAGCTCCATTTTGCCAGGGGGCTGTGAAGAGAGTGTTTAGAGAGGCAAGTTCTCTGCCCTTGCTGATCTTTGGGGTCTTATTTAGGAGAGGAAATGGAGAACGGATTCAGGATAAGCCTTCAGAGGATGGAGGGAAGAGGGAGATTCGTGGGGTGATGGAGGACAGCAGTAGGAAGGCAAGTGGGCCAAGGACCTCAGGATGCTTTTGAGGTCTGAGAGGAAGTGAAGAGGATGGGAAGCTTCTGCTGACCAGGGAGAGGGCATCCTTGAGAGAACCCTCACTCCCTCTGGCAGTAGCCTTGCCTAATGCAGTGTGGAAATAGCTCCACAGTGCAGACTTGCCTCGTTTCTGTATTTCGACAGAGACCCGGACTCCTTCCTGGTTGCTATCCAAGCACCAAGCGAATCCCGGTTATCTTAGAGTAGTTTTTGTGGGTTGTTTTTGTTTTTGTTTTTAATTTTTACTGAAGAGTGATACATATGCAGAGAAATACACAGATCATGTGTGTCTCAGTGAATTTTCACACACCAAACACACCAGACAAGAAACAGAATGAGACCAGTACCCCAGAGGCCCCTTGTGTTTCCTGCCAGCAGGCTCTGGAACTCATTCCCAGACTGTGGAATATGTGCTAGCTGTCGAAGGATCCCTCAATCTCTGATTGCCCTTGCAGGAGACCCGGTGTGCAGTGCACTGGAGAGATGTGTTAGATTAGAAACAGCCTTCCTGTCTGTAGACTCAGCACTTGCCAAAGGGCCTGGTGCCTCGTGGGCACTCACCAGGTACAGTTGATTCTCATTATGTGTAGTAGTTATGCTCCATAAAGTTGCTGTGAACAGTGAATTAGTGAATACTGAACCATAGCTCCTAGAAGAAAGAGTAGAAATCAGAGCTAGTGGGCCTCTGATTACAACATTTTGTCAAATGATCAGCAATACCCTTGTTTTATTTGTGTTTGTGTTTAAGACACTGTATTGTATGTATTGTTGATTAATTATCATCCCACTCACAGCCAACAAAATTGAAACTCATGCCTGAATGAAGTTCATTTGATACACATATTTCCTCTGTGACACACCTAACAGCCTTTTTATGGTCAGGAACACCAGACAGCACTTTAGCACTAGACGTGGGGGCTATTTTACAGTAAAATCACCCCCAAAACCCCATAAAAATGCAAAAAATGTGGCACCAAGTATACCTCAGAGAGGACATTTGTTCACAGTATGAGAGCAGAAACAGGAAAGAAACAGAGTCTCATCAGCTGGGACCGTGCTTGTCCAAAGACTCGAATTTTTCACTTCTCTGCACATCTCTGCAAATGACCATGAATGGTCATAAGAACTGGTGTGGGCGTTACAAATACATTATAGTGAGTAGGCAAATTCACAAATATGGAATCCGCAAACAGTGAGGACTGACTGTATTGGTTAAATGGGAAAGGTAGGAATGGCAATTAGTTCAATCTGGAGGTGGAAATAGAACACAGCCCATCACACATCATTCAGAATGGGAGCTTACTCTGTGAAAAGCCCTCACTCCCCAAACGCTCAGCACAGTTTTGAGACAAATGCTCACACAAGAATTAAAAGCCCAAGTTCCACTGTAAGATCACCCAGCCTGGCTCATGAACAGAACTGGTGAAGAGCGACTGCAGACTTTGCAGGCATGTATTGATCAGGGGCTATCTGTGTAAGCTGAGATGGATAATCACTCAGTAAATGCTTAAAAAAACACCAAACCCTCAGCTTTCATATAGGAAGCCTGGCATATAGGAGCATGTGGGTGGCTCAGTCGGTTAAGCATCCTACTGTTGGTTTTGGCTCAGGTCATGTTCTCACAGTTCATGAGTTCAAGCCCCATATTGCGCTCTGTGCTGACAGCGAGGAGCCTTCTTGGGATTCTGTCTCCCTCTGTGTCTCTGCCTCTCCCCTGCTCATTCTTGATCTCTCCTCTCAAAAAAAAAAAAAATATATATATATATATGCGTATATATAAATATATATGTGTGTGTGTGTGTGTGTGTGTGTATAAACATTTAAAAAAAAAAAAAAGAAAGCCTGACATAAACCCTTAACATAGGTGAGGTCCCATGTGTCCCCAGAGCCCAGGACCCCACCCCCACTCCAGCAATCCCCTTAGTGTGTGTTTACACACGTCATCACCTCCATGTAAACCAGGTCTGTGGCAGAGGACCTGAAGGGGAGGCAGAAATGGAGGATGTTTGCTGTTATTGAAACACCTAGGCACTGTTCTGGCTTCAGCTAATTGTGACAGATGTTAATGATACATGCACGTTAGATCAGAAATCTTAGAGCGTAAAATCAGGCCTCTCCTTCCACAAAGAATGTTTTGCAAAGCTGGGAATGAGCCATTGATACATATTTTTAAGGTATTTAAAATGACAGCGTAACGGAAAAAGATTCCAAGAAGCGTGCCAAAGTGTTAGCACACTCTCCTGGGTTATTGATTTATGGGAAATTTCCTTCTCCTTTATACTTTCATCTGTTTTCTGGATTTGTACAATGTGCATGTGTACTTTTATAAACAAGGAAGACATTTTGCGAGAGGAAAAAGATTCATAAAAATTGTGGCTCCAAAAATTTTCAAGAGACATAAGAATCCTGCTGTCCCACTGTGTGTTGGCTTAGGGCGTAGATTTGCTTTATTTTTCTCAGCCAAAGGGCAGGAAATCCTGGTAGTTTACATCGTACAGCTCATTGCCTCTCACCCAGAAGACAGTCTTCATGACAACTCCCACCTTCCAGACTCAGCTGTCCTGCATGTCATATGGGATGTAGACCACTGTTGGAGTCCCAGCCTCAATCCGTCAGCGGGTCCTTATAGAAGTCTTTCCAAATGAAAGAAACAGTACCTCAAGGCTGAATTGTAATAGGCACCAAAAAGGGGGGGAACCCATCACTAACTAGCAAGTCAAAATGAAGTAGTAAGAAGCATCTGCCTCCCAGAGGGCTGGTTGAATATATCTCTAGAAATGGTTTCACACTGAGGATCTTCTGAATGGTTAATTTTAAGTCTTCCTGTATACAAATAGCTCGGTTAAAATGCCAAACATGTGTCCAGAAACTGTGTGGTTTTCTTCCCCATTGTATTTAGAGTTGTGTGTGATGGGGTATTTTCAGAGTGATATATATGGTAGGCTCCTGGGCAGATGGATGAAAATTGGGCTGCCATCTTGGGCAGTGTGTAGCTGCATCAGGGCCTGTCTGCTAGCCAGCTGTCCACAGGGCATAGTGTCTACAGGGAGGAACAGAGTGCTAGTCTAGAGAGTGTGTCTTCAGTGGGCACTGGGTTACTTGGGCCAGGCTCGTCCATGGCCTTGTTCAGACCTTGCTGGCCTTCCCACCCTCCCCAGCCCATGTGGGGCACAGCACATGCAGAGATGGCTAGGAGGAGGCCCCTGCCCTGATGGTGTGGCTCATGAGGAGACCAGGACACGCAGAGCATCAAGAGTTAGTCTGCTTGGACTATCGCAGATCATGTCCTCAGGAACCAAGAGTCAGCCCGGCCACCTGGCCCAGTTAAAGGCTGGGAGACATCCCGGTGCTTGCTTCTGTTTTCTTATCATGGGAGAGGACATTGGTAAAGGGCTCATTGGTCTCCACCATGTCCTGGCTAGGATTTGACCAAAGTCTGCATCTCTTCTCAAGTGGGACTAACAACAACAAAATAACAACAGCACCCTTTGCGAGGGCAGCTCACACTCTTTAGCTTACAAGATGCCAGGCACTGTGCTAAGTGCCTTCCGTGGCTTATATCTTATTACACCTTCACCATCACGAAGGAGGTGTAGACAGTGCATGATCTCTTTCAGTCTTCAGTCACATTAGGAGAGGTACACACTGCTCCTTTCCTCATTTGACACCGAAATTGAGTCACAGAAAGATTCTGGAATTTGCCCCAAAGCACCTTGCTAGCCCGAGGCCTTAATCTTAGACGTGGAGGCCCCAGGGCCACATCAGTAGCTGCTCTGTTTCCTGGCCCCAAGGAGGAAGCAGTCCTCATTACCACAGCCTACTGAACCAACCACAAGAACAAACCCTCTTGGAAATGAATGCTTGAACAATAAATATACTTTTTAAACCAAACCCTTGAAGAAGGAGAATGTGTTAAGAAGAAAGAAGGAATCTGGAGAAAATCTAATGTATAAACTTCTCATAGCCTCCCCCTCTGACAGAATCATGTCCTCAAAATAACAGCAACAAAAATAATTTTCCTGATCAAAAGTTGCCCTCATGTGAAATTAAGTTATTTAGGGCAAGCGTTGTGGCTGTTACAGCTTCCTGCATTGAAAGTGTTGTGTCTTCCAGAAGTTTTACTCTACATATGCTGTACAGCAGATCAAATTTGCTGTCTTCCTTTCCAGGGGAGACGTGTTTGGGGGAGTCCATCTCTCTCAGACTCTCTGTAAAGGAGATCACACAGATACAGACATGAATCAGTGGTTTCCTGTGCGTGAGAAACGCTCCTGGGCTGTTGGTTGCAAACCTAGGCACACCCGACTGCTTAAAAACCTGTTGTCAAGTGGGGAGGAGAAATTGAGATGTCAGTGCCCTTTAGCCAAATCCCCAGAAGATTAAGGTTGTCTGTGTATTGAGGCAGAAAGGAGTAAACAAAGGAGTGTTTTCAGCTCCTTTTATTTAATCTGCTGCCACATCTATATTAGCCTGGGATTGATGACATTTTGAATGTGTTTAATCTCGGAAGCTTTTTTTATGGTTGAACCTTGACCCTGAATATTCATGCAGTAGAGCGGTCACACAGTAAGATACTTGGCACCTGCAACCTGCCTTATCCTGCACATTACCTGTGTCTTCATTCCTCTCCCCTCCCTTGCCTTGTGGAGTATAGCACACGCCCCACAGTCCTTGCCCCTGCTGTGGCACCATGTGCAGGGAATGGGAGTGCAGACCAGAGTGGCCAGCTGGGCAGCTGGGTCTTCTGCCACAGAGCAGAATAGCTCTTTACCCAGCCGCTCTGCCTGCGCTCACCTGGCACAGGCACTTCCATGTGGGCTCTGTGAGGCTCCAGGTGGAATCCCGGGCCTCTCTGAACCATGGTAGGAAGCTTCCTTCCCAGTGCCTGGAATTTCTCCCACCATTCCTGTGCCCTCCACCCATGAGGCTGGTCCTGAACTGTCCTGTGAAAGGGTCTGGAGGCCGTCAGGGTCCCTCTGGCCCACTCGCATTCCTGACATGACAAGGAATGAAGGGGTGAGGAGAGAGCACTGAATACAAGGAGAGGCCACCACTCAGGGGAAAGAAATAGGAACCAAAGAAGAAAAATGGTTGCTGAAAGATCTCAGCCGTGCGCCTGGCCCAGTGCTTGGTGGCACTGCCGTTGTAGGTTGTTTGATGTCACACTGGCACAGCAGGGCGTGGGTGCAGAGCTCACTCTGTCCCATGAGCCTGCCCATGAATGCCTGACACAGGTGTACACACTCACACACAAAGTACAGCTGCCCACTGACAGGCAAAGCCGAGGCCAGTGACCCTTCTTTGCAAAGAAATCTGCCAGCATGCTCTCCATGTAAGGAAAGAAAAGCCACCTCTTGCCAAGCCGAACTTAGCTGCATTGTTTACAAGACCGCAGTTCCTATGACCAAACTGGACAGAATAGGATTTGCCTCTGGTCCAGTGAGCTGTCAGCCTTGAGCCTGGTCTAGGAGGGCCCCCAGCCTTGCTGTAGGCCTCCATTTTATTTTATTTTTTATTTTATGTTTGAGAGAGAGAGGATGCAAGGGAGTCGGAGACAGGAGGGGCAAGCAAGAGAGAGAGGGACAGAGAGAGAGAGAAGCAGGGCTCACCCAAAGCAAGACTCAAGCTCACCAATGTGGGGCTGGAACTCAGGAACTGTGAGATCATGACCTGAGCCCAAGTCCGATGCTTAACAACTAAGCCACCCAGGTGCCCTTGCTCTAGGCCCCTGATCCGCATGGTCCCCAGGAATGCTACATAGCCCCTGTATAACCTTTTCCAGTGAGTTTTTAAATACTTTTTTTTGGCCCAAATAGGGTATAGAAATTCCTCAGAGCTGTCTTGTACCCTCGTGGTGAGAATGACACATGTGTCACTTGCCCTACACAGACCTGAGGGGCTGGAGAGCCACCCAGAGCACTGGGAGATGCGGGGCCACTGTGGCATTTCGTAGCTGCCATTCAGCCTCTAGGTTAAAACTTGGGATGGAAATTTTCTCTCTGTGTATCTGTAGTCTTGACAGAATTATTCAGAATATTCTGTTGACTGAGGTAATGAGTTTAAACCTGTAGTAAAATCCCTCTCTCCAGTCAGCCTGTGCTGTGGCAAAGGCTCCTGAGCAGCAAGCATGTACAGGACAGAGCAGGCAGGGTGGCACCACCACACATCTCATTCTGGCCAGGACCAAATGGAGGGCACAACTGTCATTGAGTGTGAGGAAAATATCAAAGGAGAAGTGGAAAGAAATCTTCTTAAGAAAACAGTTAAAAGTCCAGGGGCACCTGTGTGGCTCAGTCGGTTAAGCATCTGACTCTTGGTTTTGGCTCAAGTCATGATCTCATGGTTCATGAGTTCGAGCCCCCACATCAGGCTCTGTGCTGTTGGCATGGAGCCAGCTTCAGATCCTCTGTCTGTCCCCACCCTTCCCCCTCCCTGCCCCCTGCTGCTCACTAGCGCACTCTCTGTCTCTCTCTCTGTCTCTGAAAAATAAAAGAAAAAAGTTAAAAGTCTAGAAAGACCATGAGGTTTCCCTGGAATGAGAGATTGAGATTAAGGTAAGAGAAATGCAGACTTCTGTAAAACATGGAACCACCTTCTGTGTGCTAGGCAATCACTGGGTTCTTCAGATGAGATATAAAACATAAAACAACATCATAAATGAGCTAATATTAGGACACTACATGGTGCATAGTCTGCAGAGTGTGTCTGTTAAATAAATAAGAAGTTCTAATGACTGAAAGCATGTATGAGTGAGGCAGACAGTGAGCCAAGAAGTGGGGTAAATCTCTTAAGACAGATTAGGAGAGGGAGAGCATATTCATCTAGGCTGACCAGATAGGCTGACCAGAGTAGGCTTCATGGAGGAGGCAGCATCTGGGCAAGTAGGGATGATTCTGGAACAGGGTGTCTAATCCCTATCACCTCCTGGACTGTGGCCATAGCCTCCTTCCTCACCTCACAGCCCCTATCCCTCCCCAGTCTGACTTCCTCTCCACACAGCCTTCAGAATGTGCCCTTGGTTCAAACCCCAGGACTCCCCATTATGGACAGGAAAAAGGCCAAGAAGACCCTTCTCAGTCTGTCCCTTCATGATCCATCAGCCCCTCTCAGCCAGCCTGCCTACTGCTCTGCCTTCTGCCCCTTCCACCTAGGAGGCCTTATGGTGCCCCTCTGGAAGGTTCCTTCTCCAGGTCCCAACCCAGACAGCACCTCACCCACCACCTACCAGTGTTAGGCCCTTCATCCACCCAGCACTTGGTAAACTGTGGCATCTTCCAATTTCCACTACAGTTGATTGTTTGTGTTTAGTTTCCCACACTAGATTTTGAGATTTTGAAAGAACAGGACAGTTGGCTGCTTATTTTTCCACCTTAGCATTTAGCACGGTCCTTGCACATAGGAAATGCCAAAGGGAGGGAGGGAGGGAGGAAGGACAAAGGGAAGGAGAAGGAGGAGAGCAGAAATGTTGAGATCTGGCTAATAGAAATGATTGTACATTTAGAAATAGTCTGAGCAAATCTGAGTTTTGAAGTCAAGCGTGGAACAGAGAGAACATTTTGAAGAAGGAGCGATGAAGGCTGAGGGTCAGGAGCAAGGAGGAATTTCCAGGTTTGGGAGCAAGAGTCCGACAAGGACCCGGGGCAGGAGGGAGACACCCAAGGAGGACAGGCCTCCCAGGCAAGGTTAACGCAGTTCCATCAGTACGAGGGGTAGAGCAGGTAGAGAACATGGAGACCTCAGGATTTACAGTTCAGTGGTTGGGTGGATGGAGAGAGCAGCGCTCATGTTGTGACTGGGTCAGGCATTAGCTGAAGAGACACAGGCAGAGGCCATTGGAGGTGGAGGGTGGAGGAGAACAGAGGACTCGGGCTTCAAGGGGATGATGAGGCTCAGTGGAGACAGTTCTTTTCAAGCTGTGGGAGACCCAAGCACTTTGCAAAGCAGCAGAGAAGAGGTCAGCTGCCAGGGAGAGCCTAAAGAAGCAAGAAGGGACAAGGGATGAATGAAAGAGATAGAGCAGGGCTCCCTGGGGACCAGCAGGGTGGAGGCTTCAGGGAGCAGCCAGGAGAAGAGTGGGAGCCATTCCCGGCTGTCCAGTCCAGGAAGAGGTCAGCATGTGAAGCCAGAGGCCCTTCTCAACTCTGACGAGAGACCGAAGCTTGCAGAGCAGGTGCTCCTGTCCCCTGCCCCTCTTTGGTGACCGGGGAGCTGAGAGAAAGACTGCAGGTTAAACCGGAGACAGAAACAAGAACAAATAGAGTAATATCCTATCACGTCAGAGCCAGGGGTGGTATATGTCAAGCCACCAAGAACGAGAGGTATTCACAGATATCTGCACGCATTGCTGCGACATGGGCCCTGCCTTCACCTTGCTGACCAAGGTGCACTGTGTAGAAGGGAAAGCGGTCAGGGGCCAGGCATCTGGGGATACACTTCTGTCTTTGTTTTCTGAGGTAGCAGGCAAACATTCAGAAAGGCGGGCTTGTGGGGAACCTTTGGATTCGGTGTACTTTTTTTTTTTAATGTTTATTTATTTTTGAGAGAGAGGGAACATGAGCGGGGGAGGGGTCCAGAGGGAAGGAGACAGTGGATCCAAAGTAGCCTCTGTGCTAACAGCAGAGAGCTCGATGCAGGACTTGAACTCACAAACTGTGAGATCATGACCTGAGCCAATGCTGCTTAACCAGCTGAGCCACCCAGACACCCTGGATTCAGTGTACTTTTGATATGCCTGTGAGAAGCCACTATTTAAGTCATAGATTTCCTTGAAGAGTGTAAGCTTGCTTCTTTTTTCTGTGGATAAAGATAATAAATTTTCATCAAAGAAAATATGCAAATACAGAGATAAAAAGAGGGACTCATAGAGGCTCTTAGGTGGCTCAGTCAGTTAAGCATCCAACTTTGGTTCAGATCATGATCTCACAGTTTGTGAGTTCAAGCCCTGCATCATGCTCTGTGCTGGCAGCTCAGAGTCTGGAGCCTGCTTCAGATTTTGTGTCTCCCTCTCTCTGCACCCCTCCCATACTCACACTCTGTCTTTCTCTCTCTAAAAAATAAATAAATATTAAAAAAAAATTTTTTAGGGGCACCTGGGTGGCTCAGTCAGTTAAGCATCTGACTCTTGATCTCGGCTCAGGTCATGCTCTTACATTTGTGGGTTCAAGCCCTGCTTTGGGCTCTGTGCTGACAGTATAGAGCCTGCTTGGATTCTCTCTCTCCCTCTCTCTCTGCTCCTACCCTGCTCACACTCTATCTTTCTCTCTCAAAAATAAAAAAATAAAGAAACATTAAAAAAATTTTTTTAATAAACAAAGTCACTATTTCTGTTCTCTCTAGAACATTAAGGAAACCAACTGTGGCTAGTTTTGGTGTCACTCTCCACAAAAGGAAGGTTATGCTTACAATTAAAAAAATAATAGGGGCGCCTGGGTGTCACAGTCGGTTAAGCATCCAACTTCAGCCAGGTCACGATCTCGCGGTCCGTGAGTTCGAGCCCCGCGTTGGGCTCTGGGCTGATGGCTCAGAGCCTGGAGCCTGTTTCCGATTCTGTGTCTCCCTCTCTCTCTGCCCCTCCCCCGTTCATGCTCTGTCTCTCTCTGTCCCAAAAATAAATAAACGTTGAAAAAAAAATTTAAAAAAAAATAATAATAGTGTGTCTACAAAACTTCCAAGAAAATCAGGAATCACATAGTATGTACTAGCCCAAAATGCCAGGCTTATATTAAAGAAATCTTATTTATATACTGATTTTTATCTCATTCCAGAAAGTATCCTGTGGGAGGAATGTGGCTTTTAAATGTGCATATAGGAGCAGTTGCATTTAATTTTTTGTGGCTCAGACTAGAGGAGCATCATCTCTTTGATGCATCTTTAAGTGAGAAAACCAAGTCCCCTGAAGAAAAACAATGGTCTCACCAGAGAAGCTTCCCAGACCCTCTCTCCTCCTCCCTCATACACCCTGGCCTCCAGCTCCTCTGTGCAGTGTTCTCTGTGTGGGAGAAGCCAAAGGTGAGACTGGACAAGGGCTGGGATGTTTTGCATAATCTTGTGTCTTTACCCACAGAGAAGGGTCCACCTCCTGCAGCCGAGGGCCAGCCTGCACCACCCTGGATCACCATTGCCCGGCAGAAACGGCGAGGGACCCCCAATCAGCCCCCTAACCAGGAAGACAAGCCTGGGGTCCGTACCCTGAAGTCAGAAATAGGAAAGCAAGCCAAGGCGCCCGAGAGAGCCCAGGTGCTTAGAGCAAATGCTTTCTGTCTCTATAGATAGAGGGTGGGACCAGCCAGCTAGAGCTGAGGCCCAGCACCCCACACATTCTGCATGTTCATTATAGAGACCCTTGCCTCTGACGATTGCTAATGGGTGCCCTCGGTGTGAGCTGGACTGTTAGAAGTGGGTGGATCGCTTAGGCAGCTCGCTGCACCCTGCCCTCCAACACAGCTCAGCATCTGGAGAAATGGAATGGGGTTAAAATAACTTCTCAGATGCATGGTGGCCATGTCAGCAGCTCCATCTCGGCTCGTTGCACGGTAATGGACAAGCCCTGCTTTTGCTGCTATGCTGGCCACCTGCTGGGGCTTCTTGTTCCTCACGTAGGGCTGCAGGGCTGGAACCTGGGTTTCCACTTCACACTCTGCACTGAAACAGCTTTCTCAACCCCAGGCATCTATGCTCACAAACAGGACGAGACCCTCAGCTTCTGTATTCCCCCTAATAGCCACCATGATAAACCCATAAGCGTGTTTCAGCCATGTGAGGAAATGAGCCCCAGCCTCCAACAGCATCTGTTTTCCTTTGTTTGAACCCAAACCTCCATCGTACCCAGCCCTGAAACCCTGCATGCAGACTAAGGGAATTTCTAAAGTGAATACTAACCATTTGGGGCATCCATGTTCATACCAGGTGTCATAAAAATTTCAAAACTATTTCCAAACAATTCATTATGACTTTTAAATGGAATCCCTGCCATCCGACACGCAGGGCTGAGGCCAGGTGTGGGGACAAGGCAGAAGCCACGACGTCTGTGTGGGCGTAGCAGAAGGCCCCACACTCGCCTGAGTCTGACATTCTAAAGGCTTCTCTCAGCAAGGGCACAAATTAGAGCTCTGCCAAGAAAGTACCGGTGGCATGACTCAGCTCAGCAGAGAAGTTCTGTGGCCCCGCTGCTGTTGGTTATGTTTGCCCCCTCTTGGAGTGTCGGTGACCAGACAGAGGGTGTCTCTCTTGTGTCCTAATAGGAGCCCATGAAGCAAGCTGACTTTGTCCGCAGCAAGTCTTTCCTGATTGCTCCTGCCAAACCCACTGTGGACCGGAGGCAGGGGACAAAGCTTCGCCTCCAGGAAGGGCTGCAAAGAGGAATCTCCTTGTCCCATCAGAACTTGGGTATGAAACCTGCAAGCAGTACCAAATACAGTAAAACCTTGTTTTGCGAGCACAGTTTGTTCTGGGAACATGTTTGTAATCCAAAGCACTCATATATCAAAGCAAATTTCAAGAACCATTGGCTCGGTTGTGACTATGTGATGTTCGGCATCACAAACTACTCATATTGCAAGACATCACTCGTTTATCAAGTTAAAATTTATCAGAAATGTTTATTCATCTGTGGAACACTTGGGACACTCACAGAACAAGTTCCTTACAATCCAAGGTTTTACTTTGAAATATGTTTCCAGAACTGGTCCTGCTTTTCTTGTTTTCTTTTCTGAATTACTTTGCCACATTGATTTTTTAAATGGCTTTTGCTGAGATGTCACTTCCATGTCATAACACTCACCCATTTCCAGTGTACAATTCAGCAAGTGTATATTGACAATAAGTGTATATTTACTGACTTGTACAACCATCACAATCCAATTTTAGAACACTTCCCTCACCCTAAAAAGAAACTCATGCCCATTTACAGTCATTCACCGTTCCCAACCCCAGGGCTAGGTAACCACTAATCTACTTTCTGTCTCCATATACTTGCCTTTGGGGACATTTCTTATAAATAGAGTCATAAAATATGTGTTCTTTTATAGGTAGCTTTCTTTCACCGAGCATAGTGTTTTTGAGAATCATCTCTGCTATTGCATCGGTATTTTTAAATCTATTTTTAATAGATTTAATAGATTTAAAATACACACAACAAAATCTACCATCCTAGCCATTTTTAAGTATACACTTTGGCAGTGTTAAGAATATTTGCACTGTTGTGCAAACTGATCTCCAGAGTTTCTGCAGTTTTATTCTGAAAATTTCTCTTACCTCACTGTGTTGATAGAACCATTTTGAGCCTACCGTTCTTAAGTCTTTCTATTACACAAATTATTCTATGCTTGAATCTTCTTTACGTGTTTACACATTAATAGATTTTGTGTTTGAGACCACAGCTAAGACCTTGACGTATATTTTAAAGAAACGCAAGAGGCTTAAGTGGAAATCCAAACTCATTTCTCATGTTTCTGTTTGTTTTGTCTTCTTTCCAGCGGCTCAGTCTGCAGTGATGACGGAGAAAGAATTGCATCAGCTGAAGAGAGCCAGTTATGCCAGTGCAGATCAGCCATCCTGGATGGAACTTGCCAGAAAGAAATCTCAAGCTTGGAGTGACATGCCCCAAATTATAAAATAGGCTGACAGCCTGCTGCTAAAGAACGTCCACTACCTTGACGGGTCACTTACTTAAAAACTGCCAGTGAATCAAGGCAAACAAACTGTGAAACCGAAGAGTGATTTTATCAAGTTATGGGAGAGCAAGCCTGGGGAAGAGGAAGGAACCAGGCCAACAAAGACAGACACACAGCCACAATCCTGGGCCAGAGGTGCCCTAAAACAAGAGCACCATTGAAAAGGGCCAGGAACAAGGTCCTGTGCCCAAAGGTATGAATGTGAGTCTTTGAGAATTGCCTTGATAAAGAGGGCTTGACAGGAAGAAAACAGAAGTGAGCAGTGAAAGCCCTAGTCGGAAGCGCCTGCAAGGACAAAGGGGAAGGTCTTCCAGGAGAACGTGTGTCTGTGCTTCCACCTGAGGTCAACTTGTGTCTCCGGGTGTGGTCTTGCCTGTGGATCCTGTCTTCTTTAAATGTTTACTATTAGGCATGACATTTTTGGTAAAACAGGGATGCCGTTTCCAAGAGCAGCTATTAAACAGTTTTCCTGAAGACAGTCTCTCTAAGAAGGAGCAGAAGGAACATAGCTGGGTTCATCAATTCATAGACTGTTTCCAAAAATAATTTTTAAACTTTTCCACAAGGCATCTGTGTCCTTAACCATTGCACAATGCATTGCCTGTTCAATAAAAGGTTTCAAACATGCCTCTGTCCTATGCGTAAATGTTCTTTCTAGTCACACTTGGAGAATGTCCTCCAGCAGTGAGTGAAATGTGATGTGTGGAGTTTCAGTTAGTATATGTATCATTCAGAGTCTCAGTTGGGTTGATTTGGGGGTTTGGGTTTTTTGAGATTCTTTTTTTCCAATAAAATTTTCAGTGTTTATTTTTGGAAATCAGAAGATAACGTAGGTTTTTTTTCTATCTTCATCTACTTGGTGCAACATCTTAAAACATAAAATTTCTAAAAAAGTTGTAATTCTTTAGCATCTAATTAATCTAACCTGCACATTTCTACTGAAAACTAGGTTATCAGTGTATTAGCCAGGATGACCCATGAATGTAGAATGTGGAAAGGCCAGCAGAGGAAGAACATATATTTAGGAACTCAGAATTGTGTCTCAGTTATATAATACCTCTATTTTTAAAAATATTTCCAATTTGTTCCTTTGAACAAACTCATCTTCATAGGAATATGTGCGGCTGGGGGCATTCAGCCACCAAAATCAGTGAGACTTTGTAGATATTATAATTTTATTTTATACACCCTAAGTTCTACTTTAATTGTATTCTCTATCCTTGTGAGTAATTATTTTCCTAGCTGTTAGAACTACACAACGTGATTAAGCCTGCCTTTATTGGAAAAGTCCTGGGATAGCTTTATTCCTAACCAAATTGATTTATTAATTTCATTCTCTTTGAGAACATCAGTACTGAATGCCATGGTGAATGTGTGCTCTAAACAAGAACTCTGTCCATCTAGAATTGCTCCAAAAGCTTAGACATGAATAGTTTTAACTAGAAAATATTTTGGTGGCTAGGATTAACCCAAACCATCATTTCCCCTATTAGCCGGACATTTCAGATGAACAATTTTGAGGCAGCGGATTTTACCATTAGATCAAAAATATTTGGTTTAGTTTTATTCAAATAGAGAGGTTGGTATCCTCTGTGTGTCTCAGGACTTGGTCTCATTCTCTCTGGTACCTGGTAAGTTAGAAGGGTATAGATTGTTGAGACACTGGGAGAATTCACTGGGGGATGGCTCTGTATCTGCCACCCCCCTGCATGAAGGTTGTGATCTTCTGCCATAACAAGAGAAACTTAAACAGTGGTGAAAATATGGAGATACCGTGTGAAGTCTAGAGTGGCCTCAGAGATGGTAGTCTGCAGGGAATTGCCAAATTTGGTTTACCTAGAAGGAAGAGTGAACTATTATTGAGTGCCTCCTGTGTGCCAGGCCCTGCTCTCAGTGCTTCATATGTGTTATTTTTAATTCTCTCCACAATCCTATGGGAGTAAGTACTTGTCTCCATTTTGCAGATGAGGAAACTGAGGCACATTAAGGTTACGGTCACCTGTCCAAGATCTCACAAGTGAGTACCTCGTAAATGACTCTAGTCTTTCAACCCTACCCTTCAGTGATGTCCCCATTTATTTTTTATTTTTTATTTTATTTTAAAGAGAGCACAAGCAGGGGAGAGGGGCAGACAGAGAGCTAGAACCTTAAGCAGACTCTATGCTCAGTGTGGAACCTGAGGCAGGGCTCAATCCCATGACCCTGGGATCATGACCTGAGTCAAAATCAAGAGTCAGTTGCTCAACTGACTGGGCCACCCAGGAACCCCTCCCCATTTTTAAAAAGCATTAGCATGGTGAGTCTGTGTCCTTAAAAGCATAATATAGACAAGGGGACTATGCGGGATCTTATGTGGCTGTAGACTGAATGTTTTCATCTCCCCAATATTCATGTTAAATCCTGATGTCCAGTGTGATGGTATCAGGAGGTGGGATCTTTTGGGAGGTGATTAGGTCTTAAAGGTGGATCCTTCATGAATGGGTTTAGTGCCATTATAAGAGAGTTCCCAGAGATCTCCCTGCTCCTTCCACCATGTGAGGGCACATCAATAAGATGGCTGTCTATGAACCAAGAAGTGGGCTCTCATTAGACACTGGATCTGCCAGTGCCCTGACCTTAGACTTCCCAGACTCCATCCACATCAGTAAGAAAGAAATTTCTATTGTTTACAAACTACCCAGTTTATGGTGTTCTGTTACAGTAGCCATAACAGACTAAGACATGTGTCCTGGAGACAAGTACATACATACTGCATGATGCTTCCCTGGGTGACCACATTCACCCTTATCCTTCAGTTCCCAAGAGGGACTGGAGAAAGTATGAGGGTTCTTTTGTTTTGTAATTTTTAATCATGAGTACCTTCATGAACTATGAGATGTTTTCATTCCCCTAAGGAACAATGGATAATAGGCCTTATAGTTGTGGGGAAGGAGCACTAAAATAAATAAACATGAAACATGAGAAAAACATGGGAAAACAGCAATACCTGCAATGGTGGGCCATAAAACAGAGGGACTTGGTTGTGGCAGAAAAAAACTATTTGAGAGTGGGTGGTTAGGAAAGGGTTTGCTAAAGAGGTGACCTAGTTATAAAAATGAACCAGCCTGGCAGAGATCTGGGGGAAAACAGCTAGAGATGACAGCTCTATAAAGCCCCATGCCCTCCCACCGGGCATGTTCAGGAAGCAGTGTAGTCAGCATGTACAGGACAAGGGGGAGAAGCAGGTGCAGACATCAGGAAACAGTCCGGACCACTTGTGGGTGGGGTGGCTGGCAGACCATGTGGGAGATGGATTTTGTTCTAAGTGCTTTGGCAAGTCAGTGAAGAGAAGTGATGGGAGGTGATGTGCTTTACATTTTAAGAAGATGGCTGTAGCTTCTGGGTGAGAATACACCGTATGGGGACACAGGGAAACAGAAAGCTAGAAGCCTATTCCATAGTCCATGTGGGATCATGGTGGTCAGGTCTACAATAATGATGGAGGTGGCAAGAAGTGGATGGATTCAAAATACTTTTAAAAGAGAGTATAAAATCCATAATGCTGGTGGATTTGATTTGGTGTGAGAAGGAAAAGATGAAAGTACAGATGACACCTAGAGTTTTAGTTGGAGCTCCTGGAGGAGTGGTGATATCACTTACAGAAATGGAGTGGAGGGAGGATATGCCACAAAAAGGAGTTTGGTTTTGGACATTTTTAAAAACTCAGTTGTAATTAACATACAGTGTTATGTTAGTTTCATGTGGACAATATAGTGATTCAACAATTCTGTACGTTACTCAGTACTCATCAGGATGAATGTACTCTTAATCCCCTTTATTCACCCATCGCCCTTCCCTCTGGTAACCAGTTTGTTCTCTATAGTTAAGAGTCTGGTTTTTTGTCTCTTTTTTTCTTTGTTATGTTTACTTTTTTTCTTAAATTCCACATATGAATGGAATCATATGGTATTTGTCTTTCTGTGACTAACTTATTTCACTCAGCATAATACCATGTAGATCAATCCATGTTGTTCAAATGGCAAGATGTCATTCTTTTTATGGCTCAGTAATATTCCATTGTGTGTGTGTGTGTGTGTGTATCTCACATCTCCTTTATCCATTCATCTATGGATGGATGGACACCTGGGCTGCTTCCATATCTTGGCTATTATAAATAGTGCTGCAATATATATAGGTGTACATATATCTTTTAGAATTAGTGTTTTTGTTTTCTTTGGATAAACAAATATCCACTAGATCCACTGGATCATATGGTAGTTCTATTTTGGATTTTCCAAGGAACCTCCATACTGTTTTCCACAGTGACTGCACTAGCTTTCATTCCCACCAACAGTGCGCCAGGGTTCCTTTTCCTCTACATCCTTGCCAACACTTGTTATTTCTTGTCTTTTTGTCAGTAGCCATTCTGACAGGTGTGATGTGATATCTCATTGTGGTTTTGATTTGAATTTCCCTGATGATGAGTGATGTTGAGCATCTTTTCATGTATCTGCTGGCCATCTGTATGTCTTGTTTGGAAAAATGTCTATTCATGTCTTCTGCCCATTTTTAAATTGAATTATTTGTTTTTTTGGTGTTGAGTTATAGAAGTTCTTCATATATTTTGGATATTAATATCTTATCAGTTATGTCATTTACAAATATCTTCTATTCAGTAGGTTGTCTCTTTGTTTTGTTGATGGTTTCCTTCACTGTGCAACAGTTTTTATTTTGATGTAGTCCCAATAGTTTAATTTTGCTTTTGTTCCCCTTGCCGGAGGAGACATTGTTAGAAAAAGATTTCTACACCTGATGTCAAAGAGATCACTGCCTATGTTTTCTTCTAGGAATTTTATGGTTTCAGGTCTCACATGTGGATCTTTAATCCATTTTGAGTTCATTTTTGTGTATGGTGTAAGAAAGTGGTACATTCTTTTGCTGGTAGCTGTTCAGTTTTTCCAATATGATCTGTGGAAGAGATTGCCTTTTTCCCATTATATGGTCACTTCCTTTGTTGTATGATTTTGGACATCTTAAATTTGAGATTCCCATTAAACAACTAAATGGAAACACAAAATAAAGTTATACAGTTGGAAATGATCAGCATGGGATGATTTAGATGGGATAGGAATTCAGGGGTCTGGAAGAGGAAGAGAAAGGTCTCAGAAGTGATCCTAGGACACAGCAACACTTAGGGATTTAGAGACAGGAGCCAGCAAAGGAGGCAGGAAGGGTCTCTGAAGGAGGAGGAAAAGCAGGCAAGAGAAGAAAGTGCTGGAAGGAAGAGGGAGAACTCAGCTGTGTAGGCTGGGATCTTGGAGATCCAGCCAGATGGGAATGAGAGTGACCATTGGGAATGAGAGTTATAGGTGACCTTGACAAGAGCAATTTCAGTGGAGTGTTAGGGACAGAAGCACAAATAGTGAGTCAAGGGCAGCTAGCCTATTGAGACATCAGCTATGTTCAACTTTCAAAATGTTACTGTGTATGGTAGAAGAAATGGAAGTAGAGGGGACGAGGGGCATATGGCAACAGAGCATTTGTTTGTTCATTTGTTTGTTAGAAAAGACAAACAAGAGTGTGTTTATATGTGGATGGGAGTCAATGTGTAGGAGGAAAGAAGGGAATATTGTGGAAGCAGGTCTTTCTGAAGCACACCTTGCCTTCCAGCGCTTCCCACAAGGATGAATGCCTACACCTGTAGGCTGCCCTTGGTCCTAGAAACAGGAGCCCCAGGTTTTGATCCAGCTGTCAAGGGAGACCCAGGGTGATGGAAATATCCTGGGTGTGTTCTTCCCCTGCTTGCCCTGGTCTTCCATTCCCACAGCCCCCTTCATACTTGAGACTCATGCATTTCTGTTGTTGTCTTTTCCCAGAACTTGACTCTTGGTGGTCTGCAGAAGAAATCTAGGCACACCTGGCATTCTTTGCCTTGGTCAAGTCTACTAAATATTTGATGGTGGAGTCACACAGTGTAGACCAATCCCGGAAGACATAACCCCTCCCTAGCTTCCTAGTTCCATTGTCCACCCCCACCATCAGGACAAATTTCTCTTGGTTGTCTCAACCACATCAGGCCTATCTTCTTCACTCACAGTCATATACCACTCCAAGAGGCTTAACAGAATTTCTTCAAAACAAATGGAGTCATTTTGCTAAGGGAAATTTTGATGAATACATTTTTTTCCACTTCATTCAATCCTATCCTTTGATTAATGTTTAAAACCACCAGCAGCAGGATCCTGGGAAGTTCTTGTGACTCCACCCATCCTGAGTTGTCACACCTCGCTCCTCAAAACATCCATATTATAGGACTCAGTATAAAGCCCTGGAGATACTCTCCCTCTCGACTTCATATAGGTTTGAATAAGTCTCTCCCTAAGACCACAGTCACTGTCTCCGCTTGAGTAAGGCTGCCAATTGGAGAATAACCAAGGCTCCCTCATCCACACTGAGGGAGAACACTCATCTGTTTCATAGGACACAAGTCATCAAGAAGAAGAAAAAAATAAAAAACATAATACATAAATACATGTGCCCGTGAAATTTTAAGAAAAATACAATCAGTGAGGTGGGCTCTAGATATGCAACAGTTTTAAATGGAAGATGGAGGAATAAACAAAAAATGGAAAAATTAATTTCTTTATATTAAATCCTAAGAGAAGACAATAGGGAAATATTTCTATGGCAGCTGCAGTGGCTTCAAAATATGTCTACAAATTCTTTGAAATTCTGCCTTCAAAAGTGGAGCCTAATTCCCCTTCCCTTGAGTGTGAGATGGGCTTTGTGCCCACTTACAACTCTAGATAATGTAGCAGAAATGAGCATGTAATACTTCTGAAGCAAGGTAATGAAAGACATTGCTACTTTTACCTTTTGGACTGTTCTCTCTGAGAGAAGCCTGTCACCATGTCTTGAGGACACTCAAACAGCCTATGGAGAAGCCCATCGAGAAGGAACCAAGACCTCCTGTTATGGGCTGAATTGTATCTCTCAAAAGTTGTATGTTGAAGTCCTAACCCAATTCCCAGTATGTCAGAATGTGACTGTATTTGGAGATAAGAAATTTAAAGAGGTAATTAAATTTTGGAGCACCTGGGTGGCTCAGTTGGTTAAGTGTCCGACTCTTGATTTCGGCTCAGGTCATGGTCTTGCAGTTCATGAGTTTGAACCCCATGTTGGGATTTGAACTGCTTGAATTTCTCTCTCTCTCTCTCTCTCTCTCTCCCTCTCTCTCTCAAAATAAACTTTAAAAAAGAGGTAATTAAGTTTAAATGAGGTAATCAGGGTGGGCCCAAATCCAACATGACTGGTGTCTTTATAAGAAGAGGAAGTTTGGACACAGATACACACAAAGGGAAGACCATGTAACAACACAGGGAGAAGATGACCATCTACAAACCAAAGAATGAGGCCTCAGAAGAAAACAAACATGCCAACACCTTGATCTCAGACTTCTACCCTCCAGAACTGTGAGAAAACACATTTCTGTTGTTTAAACCACTTAGTCTGTGATGCTGTGTTGACAGCAGTCCCAGAAACTAACACCGCCCATCAATCACCAGCACCAGCTTGCCAGCCATTTGAATGAGCCACCTTAGAATTGGCCTCTATGGCCCCAGTCAAGCCTCCAGATGAGTGCAGCCCAGCTGACATACTGACTGCAACCTCATGCAAGATCCCGGGCCCAACTGTCCAGTGAGGCTGCTCCCAATCCTGGCCCACTGAAATTGTCAGGTGACAAATGTTGAATACAGTTTTAAGCTACTACATTTTGAAGTTACATAGTAACCGGTACCTAATACAGCAGTTTCATATACTTTTTCTGGGTCTGAAAGTGAAAAGTCCTTAATTGTTTTAAAGTTTGTATTTTCCTTGAGGTTAAGAATGTGACCATAAGCACAGTGTGAGAGATTTTTACTTAACGCCTCCCAAATTGCAGTCTGTCTTAGGGTCTGTGGCAGAGATAGCTGGGGTGGGGAGTGGGCTACACCAAAAACCTGTGAGACCCTTGCATAGTTTGAAGTTGTTTCTAGAAACAGATGTCCAGCCAGAGACTACATCTCCAGCCTCAGCCATCTCCTGCCCAACACATACATCTACTTACACATGGGACCCTGTTGAGTTCTGGCTAATGGACTGAGTGGCAGTGATGTGTGTCCCACACACAAAGCCCTAACTTTCTAGAGAGAGTTCAGGGGAAAATAACCAACATGGCAAGGAAGTGTCCTGTGCAAGAGACTTTGGAGAAAGGGGGAGTTTAGCTCAGAAAAACCAAGGGGAGGCAGGAGAGGTATCTTCAGATGTTTGAAGAAAGAATTGACTTATTCTGTTTAATTCCCCAGGGAACAAACCAGGACCAGAAATGAAAGTTCAAGAGAAGGACAAAGAAATGTTCTAACTCATTGTCCAGCATGGGACAGGATGTCAGTCAGGAGTGAGCTCCCCAACACTCAAAGTGAGCAAGCTGAGAGAGGATGGCCATCACTCTGGGATGCTGTCCAGACCTTCACCCTGGAAAGGAGTTTGGATCAGGCAGCTTCCCCAGACTAGAGATACTCTGTATTTACAACATGTAGTTGTCTGAGGCAGGGCCTTTTACATTAGTTTTGTAATGTAATTACATTACATTGCTCTTAATACTAATTATTACCAAGAAGTAATCATCCATAAAATGATCCAAATGGGCTTTTATGCAGAATGTAGTTGTCCAGAGTGCTCTGAAAGCTTTTTATTACCAGAAGAAGGAAGCCATGCAGAACCAGCTAGTCAGAAGATGGGGCCTTCCCAGTCCCTCCCGACAGATGAACATGATGGGGGGAGGAATGAAGATCAGCTTCTCCAGCCGCACTCCTGAATCGTCCCGTCAGTTCTATTTAACTTCCATGTGGAGGGAAATATTTATTCCTTGGAAGACAAAAATCATCTCTGGTGAATAGGCTTTTTAGGACCAAATAGCAGAAATAATGCAGGCTGAATGCATGCATTTTGGGTGATAGCACAGGTGCTCAGGCAGTGGCTGACACTTACTTTATATGCATTGTCTAGCTTCCTTCCTGCCTTCTCCATAGGGAAATTATCCTTATTAGCATGGAAATAAAGGAGAGATATGTTTGCGATGCCCAGAAGATTATTAAAAACAACAACAGTCAGGCTGGTGGTTGGGGTGTGCTGGAGGAGTTTGCTTATTAACATCACCTAAGAGCACCCTGAAGTATTTGCAGAGAGACCAGAGGCCTCCAGACTTGCACGCCTATAAGCACGAGCTGCCCTCCCTGCCAGGTGCCTAGTTTGACAATTGCTATTACATTTGCAGAAAAACAAATTCAACATTTAGCCCACTATTCAATAAAGAACAACTTGCATCTGAAAGATTCCCCACAAGGAAAAGAATTCCAGTATCAAACTTAGGAAAATGCAGAATTGCTACGGAGACAAAGACAACCAGAGGCAAATCACTAGGGAGTCATTTAGACAAAATAAAGCCAATCTTTCAGAAGCTGAAGCCTTTAAATTTAGACGCCCCATCTTTTTTCCCCAAAGGTAGGGGAGGAGGGAAATGATCAGATTGTTTTCACTATCACCCACCCCCGCCACCTCATCTACCATCTTGTCTGTAAGGATCAGACACTTCCACTGGGTGGGCTGCCCAGGCTCCCATGAGGCCAGAGCAGGAGGAGAGTTTGGATGCCTACAACCACAGAGTATAGCGACTCTCAGAGTGCCACCCTCTCCTTGACTGAATTACCGTGTCCTTTCAGATCTCTGAGCACAGGAAGAGCTTACAAAGGATGTGGGGCCAAGCACTAAACTCGAAGTGGCCAAATTAGGAGCCAGCTTTCCTGGTAGTGGCTGGAGCCAGACATGTGCTAGGTCACCTAGTGAACCTGGAGGTTCCAGCAGCTCCAGCCCTTAATGGCTATGGTTCTGTGCATCTACGGGACACTTCTGCACTGGCCGTAGCTGGTTTCCAGACATTCTCTTCTATTTATGATCTCTTTCCATAAGGCACTGGACTTGCAAGTTGTTACAGGCTTAACTGCATCCCCCCAAATTCATTGGTGGAAGTCCTAACCCCCAGTATCTCTGAGTGTGGTTGCAATTGGAGATAGGACCTTTAAAGAGGTAATTAAATTAAATGAGCTCACTAGGGTGAACCAAAATCCAATATAACTGGTGTCCTAAGAAGAAAAGATTAGGGCACAGACATACACACACACACACACACACACACACACACACAGAGAGAGAGAGAGAGAGAGAGAGAGAGAGAGAGAGAGAGAGAGAGAGAAGGAAGACCATGTGACAACACAGGGAGACCGCCATCTACAAGCCAAGCAGAGAGGCCTCAGAGGAAACCAATCCTGCTAATACCCTGACCTTGGACTTCTATCCTCCAGAGTTGAGTGAAAATAAATTCCTGTGGTTCTTTGTTATGGCAGCCCCCTAGCAAACTAATACACAGGTCTAGTGTGATCTATACTTAGGGGTTAGAATTCAAGTTCACAGTGGTTTGGAAATAAGTTGAAAAGTAGGAAGTGGAGACTTTCAGGGGCCAACATGGCAGAGAAGTAGGAGGATCCATACTTCCTGCGTCTCTCAAACAAAGGGCAGAAGGCAAAGGACTTTGAACACCAGAGCCTGGGAGGAAAAGAGACTGAATCTACTAGGAAGAAAGTGGGAAAGCTGGAAAAAAGATTAGTGAGTAACTGCAAACTGGGGGAGATAAAAAAAAAAAAGGCCATGGGGCATGGAGGGGAGGGACCCCCTTCTGTGGAGAGACAAAGGGAAGAGAAAGAGAGGCTAGGGAAGTGCAAGGACCCTATCTGGACAAGAGAAAGACAGCGGACTGAGACTGAGAGGGATCCAATCTCTGAAGGGCTTTCTTTGGACTGGAGCCGGCTCCCTGTTCTTGCACCTGGGGAGGAGGGGAGCCAGCTCTGGGTGTGGTGGTAGGTCAGGGGCTCAGTCCGCGGTTGGAAAAAGTGGTTCCCTCCTGGGAAGGCTGCGCGATAGCACAGAAACTGCCTAAATCCGCCACCCCCCGGGGGGCGCAGTGTCTGGGCCCAGGGCGCAGTCTGCAGGAGGAAAAGGCAAACATCTCCCTGGAGTGCTGTGGGAAAAGACAAAGTCTGCCTGCATCCGCCACCCAAGGGGCTTGCAGCAGCGAGGGCGGTGGCTCAGTCCACAGTAGAAGGCGGTCCTCCCAGAAGTGTTGTAGTACAGACAAAGCCAGCCGGCCGTACTCAGAGGCACTTACCCAGTGCCAGAGCACACAGAGCAGGACTTTGAATCCTAACCAAGTACAGGGTCAGGGGAGTTGGCAGAGCGAGAAGGTCTGCCCTATCTGCTTCCGCAGCACAGTGAGGATGACTCGGAGTCCACCGGGTCCAGCTCCATGGAAAAGAGACTGGGGGATCATTCCCCCCCAATCACCACCACAAAGGCAGGGCCTCAGGGATCACCGCCCCCCCCCCCCCCCCCCCCCCCCCCGCCTCCGGGGCCCATAGTGGAGGTGGGTCCACATTACGCCAAACCACTCCCCTTTGCACTGGGTAACTGCGTATAGCAGCACAGATACTGGGGACAGCTCCTCCTGACAAGCGATGCAGCATTGCCTGGATTAACTCTAGGTCAGTTCTGGATTTTTAGGTATTTTCACTCCACCCCCAACCCCCCATTCCTCCTCCTTGTCTCTTCCCTCCACTATGCTGGTTACTCTGGTTATTGGTCTGTCTAAACAGACATATTTAATCCATTGTCTTGTATGATACATGTTCTACACCTCCTTCTTTACACTCCTTTTCTCTCTTTATGGAATAATTAAACCATATAGTTTCTCTGGGTAACTTTATCTTTGTTTCGTTTTCCTCTCCTCCTTCATTATTTTCCTTTCTCTCTCTCTGGATTAAGCTTTTTAGTCTCTCTGCCTAGTCCAATGTTTATTTTTTCTCCCCGCCTGCCCCTCCCCCCCCCTCCCCCGGGTCTGTCATTTCTCTCTTTGTAAGTGCTCTTCTATCAGCACCGCCTCCACCCTCTTCTTTACTTGTAGTTGGTGTTTTGGGGTTTTTTTTCTTTTTAGTCTTTAGTTTTTTGTTTTTGTTTATTTGTTTGTGTGTTTACATGTTTTTGTCTCCTATTTGTCTGTTTTCCTTTACAGGGATACTCCAAGGAACAAATCAAAGCACATCTGGTGGAGGGGCCAAAATATCACTAAGAGTAGGGTAATACAATAACCAAAGTCACAACAGAGAGCAAGTAACAATCTCCGAAAAAACACCTCCTGAAGAGCCAGGCCCTGGACAGTGTATGACCCTCTTTTAATATAGCAGTGCTCACAGGTGCAGAGCACACAAGCTTTTATTTTTTTTTTATTTTGTTTTAATTTTTCCAAATTTTATTTTTACTTTCATTTTTTTAATATGAAATTTATTGTGAAATTGTTTTCCATACAACACCCAGTGCTTATCCCGACAGGTGCCCCCCTCAATGCCCATCACCCATTTTACCCTCCCTCCCACCCCCATCAACCCTCAGTTTATTCTCAGTTTTTAAGAGTCTCTTATGGTTTGCCTCCCTCCCTCTCTAACTTTTTTTCCCTTCCCCTCCCCCATGGTCTTCTGTTAAGTTTCTCAGGATCCACACAAGAGTGAAAACATATGGTGTCTGTCTTTCCCTGTATGACTTATTTCATTTACACAACAAGCTTTTAAAATGCATAAGGGACAGAAAACTAGCCAAAATGATGAAATGGAAGAATTCTCCTCAAAAGAAATTCCAGGAATTAACACCAGCTAATGAAATGATCAAAACCAATTCAAGCAATATAACTGAACAAGAATTTAGAATAATAGTCATAAAATTAATTGCTGGGTTTGAAAAAAGCATACAGGACAGCAGAGAATCTATTGCTACAAAGATCAAGGGACTAAAAAATAGTCATGATGAATTAATAAATGCTATAAATGAGGTGCAAAATAAAATGGAGGCGGCCACACCACAGATTGAAGAGGCAGAGGGGAGAATAATTGAATTAGAAGATAAAATTATGGAAAAAGAGGAAGCTGAGAAAAAGAGAGAGAAAAAAAAATCCAGGAGTACGAGGGGAGAATTAGAGAACTAAGTGATGCAATCAAATGGAAGAATATCCATATCATAGGAATTCCAGAAGAAGAGAGAGAGAAAGGGGCTGAAGGTGTACTTGAACAAATCATAGCTAAGAACTTCCCGAATATGGGGAAGGAAACAGGCATTGAAATCCAAGAGGCACAGAGAACTCCCTTCAGACGTAATTTGAATCGATCTTCTGCATGACATATCATAGTGAAACTGGCAAAATACAAGGATAAAGAAAGAATTCTGAAAGCATCTAGGGATAAACGGGCCTTAACATACGAAGGTAGACACATAAAGGTAGTAGCAGACCTATCTACTGACACTTGGCAGGCCAGAAAGGAATGGCAGGAAATCTTCAATGTGATGAACAGAAAAAAGTATGCAGCCAAGAATCCTTTACCCAGCAAGTCTGTCATTCAGAATAGAAGGAGAGATAAAGGTTTTTGCAAACAAGCAAAAACTGAAGTAATTCATCACCACTAGACCAGCCTTACAAGAGATCCTAAGGGGGACTCTGTGAGTGAAATGTTGCAAGGGCCACAAAGTACCAGAGACACCACTACAAGCATGAAACCTACAGATATCACAATGACTGTAAACCCATATCTTTCAATAATAACACTGAATGTAAATGGACTAAATACTCCAACCAAAAGACATAGGGTATCAGAATGGATAAAAAAACAAGACCCATCTATTTGCTGTTTACAAGAGACTCATTTGAGACCTGAGGACACCTTCAGATTGAAAGTGAGGGGGTGGAGAACTGTCTATCATGCTACTGGAAGTCAAAAGAAAGCTGGAGTAGCCATACTTAGACAAACTAGACTTTAAAGGCTGTAACAAGAGATGAAGAAGGGCATTATGTAATAAGTACAGGGTCTATCCATCAGGAAGAGCTAACAATTATAAATGTCTATGTGCCGAATTTGGTAAGACCCAAATATATAAAACAATTAATCACAAACATAACCAAGTTTATTGATAAGAATGTGGTAATTTCAGGGGACTTTAATACCCCACTTACAACAATGGATAGATCATCTAGACAGAATCAATAAAGAAACAAGGGCCCTGAATGATACATTGGATCAGATGGACTTGACAAATATATGTAGAACTCTGCATCCCAAAGCAACAGAATATACTTTCTTCTTGAGTGCACATGGAACATTCTCCAAGATAGATCACATACTGGGTCACAAAAAAGCCCTTAACAAGTATAAAAGAATTGAGATCATACCATGCATACTTTCAGACCACAATGCTATGAAACTTGAAATTAACCATAGGAAAAAGTCTGGAAAACCTCGAAAGATCATGGAGGTTAAAGAACATCCTACTAAAGAATGAATGGGTCAACCAAGCAATTAGAGAAGAAATTAAAGGATATATGGAAACAAATGACAATGAAAATACAACAATCCAAATGCTTTGGGATGCAGCGAAAGCAGTCCTGAGAGGAAAATACATTGCAATCCAGGCCTATCTCCAGAAACAAGAAAAATCCCAAATACAAAATCTAACAGCATACCTAAACAAAATAGAAGAACAGTGAAGACACCCCAAACCCAGCACAAGAAGAGAAATAATAAAGATCAGAGCAGAAACAAACAATATAGAGTCTAAAAACACTGTAGAGAAGATCAATGAAACCAAGAGTTGGTTTTTTGAAAAAATAAACAAAATTGATAAACCTCTAGCCAGGCTTCTCAAAAAGAAAAGGAAGATGACCCAAATAGATAAAATCATGAATGAAAATGAAAATGGAATTATTACAACCAATCCCTCAGAAATACAAGCAATTATCAGGGAATACTATGAAAAATTATATGCCAACAAACTGGACAACCTGGAAGAAATGAAAAAATTCCTAAGCACCCACCCACTTCCAAAACTCAAACGGGAAGAAATAGAAAACTTGAACAGACCCATAACCAGCAAAGAAATTGAATCAGTTATCAAAAATCTCCCAATAAACAAGGGTCCAGGACCAGATGGCTTCCCTGGGAACTTCTACCAGACATTTAAAGCAGAGATAATGCCTATCCTTCTCAAGCTGTTCCAAAAAATAGAAAGGGAAGGAAAACTTCCAGACTCATTCTATGAAGCCAGCATTACTTTGATTCCCAAGTCAGACAGAGACCCAGCAAAAAAAGAGAACTACAGGCCAATATCCCTGATGAATATGGAAGCAAAAATTCTCAACAAGATAATAGCAAATCAAATTCAACAGCATATAAAAAGAATTATTCACTGTGATCCAGTGGGATTCATTCCTGGGCTGCAGGGATGGTTCAATATTTGTAAATCAGTCAGTGTTACATCATATTAATAAAAGAAAAGATAAAAACCATATGATCCTGTCAATCGATGCAGAAAAAGCATTTGACAAAATACATCATCCTTTCTTAATAAAGACCCTAGAGAAAATCAGGATAGAAGGAACATACTTAAACATCATAAAAGCCACTTATGAAAATCCCACAGCTAACATCATCCTCAATGGGGATAAACTGAGAGCTTTCCCCCTGAGATCAGGAACACGGCAGGGATGTCCACTCTCACTGCTGTTGTTTAACATAGTGTTGGAAGTTCTAGCATCAGCAATCAGACAAAAAAATGAAATCAAAGGCATCAAAATTGGCAAAGATGAAGTCAAGCTTTCAATTTTGCAGATGACATGATACTATACATGGAAAACCCGATAGACTCTACCAAAAGTCTGCTAGAACTGATACATGAGTTCAGCAAAGTCACAGGATACAAAATTAATGTACAGAAATCAGTTGCATTTTTATATGCCAATAATGAAGCAACAGAAAGACAAATAAAGAAACTGATTCCATTCACAATTGCACCAAGAAGCATAGAATACCTAGGAATAAACCTAACCAAAGATGTAAAAGATCTGTATGCTGAAAACTATAGAAAGCTTATGAAGGAAATTGAAAAGATACAAAGAAATAGAAAAACATTCCATGCTCATGGATTGGAAGAATAAATATTGTTAAAATGTCAATACTACCCAAAGCAATCTACACATTCAATGCAATCCCAATCAAAATTGCACCAGCATTCTTCTCAAAGATAGAACAAGCAATCCTAAAATTTGTATGGAACCACAAAAGACCCCGAATAGCCAAAGTACTATTGAAGAAGAAAACCAACGTGGGAGGCATCACAATCCCAGACTTTAGCCTCTACTACAAAGCTGTAATCATCGAGACAGTATAGTACTGGCACAAAAACAGGTACATAGACCAATGGAATAGAATAGGGACTCCAGTATCGGACCTACAAAATTATGGCCAACTAATCTTTGACAAAGCAGGAAAGAATATCCAATGGAAAAATACAGTCTCTTTAACAAATGGTGCTGGGAGAACTGGACAGCAACCTGCAGAAGGATGAAACTAGACCACTTTCTTACACCATTCACAAAAATAAACTCAAAATGGATGAAGGACCTGAATGTGAGACAGGAAGCCATTAAAATCCTAGAGGACAAAGCGGGGAAAATCCTCTCTGACATCAGCCACAGCAAATTCTTACTTGATACATTTCCAAAGGCAAGGGAATTAAAAGCAAAAATGAACTATTGGGACCTCATGAAGATAAAAATCTTCTGCACTGCAAAGGAAACAATCAACAAAACTAAAAGGCAACTGACAGAATGGGAAAAGATATTTGCAAATGACATATCAGATAAAGGGCTAGTATCCAAAATATATAAAGAATTCACCAAACTCCACACCCAAAAAACAAATAATCCAGTGAAGAAATGGGAAGACATGAATAGACACTTTTCTAAAGAAGACATCCAGATGGCCAACAGGCACATGAAAATATGCTCAACGTTGCTCCTCATCAGGGAAATACAAATCAAAACCACATTCAGATATCACCTAATGCCAGTCAGAGTGGCTAAAATGAACAAATCAGGAGACTACAGATGCTGGCGAGGATGTGGAGAAATGGGAACCCTCTTGCACTGTTGGTGGGAATGCAAACTGGTGCAGCTGCTCTGGAAAACAGTGAGGAGGTTCCTCAAAAACTTAAAAAAAGATCTATCCTATGACCCAGCAATAGCACTGTTAGGAATTTACGCAAGAGATACAGGAGTGCTGATGCATGGGGGCACTTGTTGTACCCCAATGTGTATAGCAGCACTTTCAACAACAGCCAAATTATGGAAAGAGCCTAAATGTCCATCAACTGATGAATGGATAAAGAGGATGTGGTTTATATATACAATGGAATACTACTTGACAATGAGAAAGAATGAAATATGGCCTTTTGTAGAAACATGGATGGAATATGGGTGTTATGCTAAGTGAAATAAGTCAGGCAGAGAAAGACAGATATCATATGTTTTCACTCATATGTGGGTCCTGAGAAACTTAACAGAAGACCGGGGGGAGGAGAAGTGGGGAGAAAAAAAAGTTAGAGAGAGGGAAGGAGGCCAACCATAAGAGATTCTTAAATACTGAGAACAGACTGAGGGTCGATGGGGGTGGGGGAGAGGGGAAAGTGAGTGATGGGCATTGAGGAGTGCGCCTGTTGGGATGAACACTGGGTGTTGTATGGAAACCAATTTGACAATAAATTATATATAAAAAAGAAAGAAAGAAAAGTAGGAAGTGTACTTTCCCTCTGCCCTTCCCCGCCCAACTTTAATTTTCTTGTTTTAAGAATCAAGATAATGCATGCGAGGCATCTGGCTGGCTCAGTCAGTAGAGCATGCCACTCTTGATCTTGGGTTGTGAGTTCAAGCCTCACACTGGATGTAGAGATTACTTTAAAAAAAAAAAAAAGAGGGATGCCTGGGTGGCTCAGTTAATTAAGCGTCAGACTCTTGATTTCCACTCAGGTCCTGATCTCACAGTTCCTGCTGACAGCATGGAGCCTGCTTGGGATTCTCTCTCTCTCTCTCTCTCTCTCTCTCTCTCTCTCTCTCTCTCTCTCTCTTCCCTTCCCCTACTCTCTCTCAAAATAAATGAACATTAAAAAAAGATAATGCAGGGTGCCTAGGTGGTTCAATCAGTTAAGCGTCTGACTGGCTCAGGTCATGATCTAGCAGTTTGTGAGTTCGAGTTTCACATCAGGCTCTGTGCTGACAGCTCAGAACCTGGAACTGCTTCAGATTCTGTGTTTCCCTCTCTCTCTGTCCCTTCCCTGCTCTCACTCTGTCTCTCTCTCTCTCAAAAATAAATAAACACTAAAAAATTTTTTTTAAAGATAATGCATGCAGTATTAAAAAATCATAATCTGTATCTTAATCCCAGAAAACTTTTTCTGTAAAAGGCCAGGTAGTAAATATTTTAGGCTTGCAGACCATACAATATCTGTCACAATTAATAAATTCTGCTATTGTTAACACAAAATCAGCCATAGCTAATAAAAGGAGTATGACTATGTTCCAGTAAAACTTTATTTACAAAAATAGGCAGCCAGATGGAGGCCATATTTTGCTGACACCTGAGCTACAGGATAATATGAAATTAAAAAGTAAAGCCTGGCACTCCCACAGGTAGTCCCACTCACCAGAATAACCACATTTAGCTGGTTTTGTATTCTTTGGGTTATTACACCCATAATTCTAGGTAATATGCTTATAACTCTATTTCCTGATTTATTTTTTTTAATTTTTTAAAACGTTTATTTATTTTTAAGAGAGACAGACAGACAGAGCACAAGTGGGAGAGGGGCAGACAGCCAAAGTCGGAAGCCCAACTGACTGAGCCACCCAGGTGACCCTCTATTTCCTGATTTATTAATTTTACATAGCATCTACCAAGCCCCTTATGGAATGTGAGAAAATTGCGTGACTCACATTACCTCTTCCCTCCACTATTCCCCAAGATTCATCTTCTATAAGCATATGTATTTATAGTTTTTCTTTTATTTACCTTTATTACTTTTCGTTTCTTTTTCTGTTAACAGGATAGCACTCCTCTTGATTCTCCATAGGATATGATTCCTTCATCACCTTGTGCTCTTCTCCATCCTTGCCCGACTGCTGTCAATTCCCCTGTACCCATGTTTTAATGTTTGCATTCCATTTTGTAAATTAACTAGGTCTTTGGTGCTCTGCCAGAAGTTGATTCTAAAAATGCAAACTAAGAAATGGCATTTACAACATTTTAATTATGTAAATATTAATCACCACATAACCAAGTAGTATGATTGGAGAAATAAATATAATTCTCTGGTACTAAATCCATCTCTTCACAGAGAATGTTCCAAGCATCAAAGCCATGTGGATTGTTTTCTCTTATACTCTGGCAAATACTCAAAATCGAATCACATCTTAGTTTGCAGTCTTATCCTGGAAATCCTATCATCAATCTTCAAAACTCTGGTTCTCTGCTCCTTTTTTTTTTTAATTAAAAAAAATGTTTATTTATTTATTTTTGAGAGAGAGAGAGAGAGAGGGGGGGGGCACATGCACGCAAGTGGGGAGGGGCAGAGAGAGAGACACAGGATGTGAAGCAGGTTCTATGCTCTGAGCTGTCAGCACAGAGCCCAATGCATGGCTCCAACCCACCAACTGTGAGATCATGACCTGAGCTGAAGTCAGACGCTCAACCAACTGAGCCACACAGGCATCCCTGGTTTTCTGCTCCTTTTCCAGGTTAACCTATTCTTGTTTCATAGAATCAGTGCTCTCACATGCAGCTCTGAGACTACCATTTTTTGAATCCCCTCTATCCTTTCCCTGGGAACCTCCTCTTTGGGTTTCTTGTCTTAGTTTTTCTCTTTGAAACTGTTGGTTATCCTCAAGGCTATCTTCATTGTCCTTTTGTATTTATGGACAAAAGCCAGACTGGTTGATCTAGAGTGTGTGTTGCAGGTTCTTCTGCACTTGTGTAGCCCTTTTCTCCCCAATTCCCCTTCTGGAATAGGAAGACCAAGTCCATGGACAGGGAAGGTCAACTAGCAGGCTTAATTGTGACCAGGCACTGAACTGTGAATTCTGAACCTTGAGGTTTTGGGAGTCAAGACAAAGGCTCTGTTGTCAGGCAGATTTCTCTTCTGTATCTTCTGAGCTGAGGTTCATTCTGTCATTACATCTACTTTCTACCTTCCAGAATTATATCAAAATCTTATCTGCTGTTGTATCCCCTTCTGTTCTCTGCTCTCTTGTGGAATTACTCCATTTCATACTCCATTTTACAGTCTTCTCAGTCTTCTGCGTGAAACTATGGGAAGGAGCAAGGTAAATGTGTGTTTTCCTCTTCTATCTTATCCTTCTTTTGCTTTTAAGCCATCAGCAGGCAACCTAGAAAACATGAAGCTGTGGGGTGCATTTGTCCAACGGTTGAAATACACAAGGTAGATTTACCTTTGGCAAAATCTTAAACCAAATAAGTCATACAAATATACAGCATGAATAAACTTAGACAGTTTCATATAAAACAATTGCTCAGATTTTTTTCATTGTTTAAATATAAGGAATAAGTACTTCTAAAAAAAGAGATTTGTCTGTGCCTAAATGTCTTTAACACAAACGTTCAACCTAGATTTCCCCTTCTCCAAAGAGTAAGTTATTGGCCACAGTTCTTCATATTTTAGGGGTTATTTGAAAGAATATTATTAATCCTTTAGGCAAAACTGTTTTCTCCTTCCTCCCTGTGCATTGATATCATTAATCATATTATCAGCCTGGAAAGCTAAAAGCGAAGTCAGCAGCCTAAGCTGCACTAAGTAAGGAGTAAGTTGATTGTTCCTATAGGAGCTTTGAGCTCACACACTGGCTCATGTGATTCCAGTGCTCAGTGTTCGGAGCAAAGGCTCTGGAAACCCTCAGTGAGCATTTGGTAATTGAATGGGTATTTTCTGAGCCAGGACTGTCTCCTTGAAGGATTCTCCCTTGGGAGAAAAGTCCTTCTAGCATCTCAATCCAGATGTCACATCCCCTTTAAGGTGTTGAAAGGGTTAATCCCTAGACCTTCTGAGACACAGAAAGCTGTGTACAAGGGGGCTGAGCAGGATGCACAGAAATGTGAGATGTGAGTCATTGGTTCCAGGAACTTAACATTCTTGATGAAGCACCATCAAAAGCAGCCAGCAGTAATGAAGGCATCTTTAAATTAATTGGACTCCTTCATAAATCTAAAGGATAAATTAAATAAATGAATTGTCTGAGGTCAGTTGATTTGCAGTTTACATTTCTTCTGGAAAGACTGGACTACAGATTTATTACTGTGTTTCTGAAGCCACATGATTTAGTGCTGGTGCCTTTTTGAGCCTTTGATAACTGCCATGATCATTAAGGCCTTAGAAGGTATACAGATGTGTTTGCCACAATATTCACTTATGTTCTCTGTACAAAAAGCATGACCATGTTGCCAAGAATGTTACTTGAAATAGGAAAAAAATGAAGACTTTTTTTTTCTTTTTAATTCTATAATTAACCACTTAAATATCGTCTGCAAATTGGGCCTGAGGATTAAAAAGCAGCTTCTAGTACTGACACAGGGACACTCCAGACAGGGAACTTTGTTTTGAACGTGCCAAAGCGTGTAGGTATTCATGAGTTTGCATCTTGTACCAGTGTAAAATGGATACTGTCTAACTTTTATTTCAGCCCCTTTGAGGGAGAAAGCCACCATGACCTGTGATGGTTGATTTTGTGTGTCAGCTTCACTGGATCCCCAGATGCCCAGCTATCTGGTTAAACATTACCTCTGGGTATTTCTGCCAGGGTGTTTCCAGAAAGAGATTAGCATTTGAATTGGTAGGCTGAGTAAAGCAGATGGCTCTCCCCACTGTGGGCATCTTCCAATCTGTTGAGGACAAAACAAAAAGGCAGAGGAAGGGTTGGATTTGCCCTCTCGCTGCCTGACCGCTGAGCTTGAGCCACAGTCTTCTCTTGCCCTCAGGGCTCCTGGTTCTTAAGCCTTCAGACTTGGACTGGAATCTCCCCACCTGCTCTCTGGCTCCCAGGCCTTGCAACTACACCACCAGCTTGTGGTGGGACTGGGACTTCACAGTCTCCGTAATCCCGTGAGCCAATACTTTAGATTAAATTCAGAAGTAAACAAACAAATCTTACTGGTTCCATTTCTCTGGAAAACTATCTACTAATACACCACCTAACAGTGATTTCAAATGTTGTATTTCAAGGGGCACCTGGGTGGCTCAGTGGATTGAGCGTCCAACTTCGGCTCAGGTCATGATCTCAAAGTTCATGAATTCAAGCCCCACGTCGGGCTCTGTGCTGACAGCTCAGAGCCTGGATCCTGCTTCAGATTCTGTGTCTCCCTCTCTCTGACCCTCCCCCTGTTCATGCTCTGTCTCTCAAAAGTGAATAAACGTTAAAAAAAAAATTTAAATGTTGTATTTCAAGGATAATAACTATTTTGTCTGTCCTTCACACATTTTATTCAGGAATGACATTGGGAAATGTTTGTTCAGACTGATAATTTACCTGCTATCATTTCCGCCCGCTTTGGAAACAAGTTAGTGAAACATGGTGGACCAGAAAGTGTGTTCACTGAAGGGTGAAGCCATCCCCATTCAGGTGTGAGGGTGGGGGTGTGGGGGCAAGAGGGGCCCGGGGAGAATGTTTGGATAACTCCCACTTTGAAACCAGAGGCAGGAACAAGGCTGTGTGCTTAATTTGACCTGGGAATTGTCTCTGGTTAGAAGCCAGCTTGGAGAAAGGTAAGCGTTCACCCATGGATGTGCAAAGGTTTGCCTCCTGCTCAAAAGGAAGGCTTGGGAAGAGGAGGGCATCAGTCAGGACTGTCATCCCTCCCTCCACCCTCCCACACACAGCTGACTGTAGTTCTCTGAGAGTGTACCTCCAGGTCCCTGAAGTGACACAAGTCTGTAAAACCCAGGTGGTCATGGGCCTTCTCATGACAAGCTGTTGGAGTCTTATACCTTCATTAAAACTAAACCACAGCCCTGCAATATTGCTGTGAGAGCCAGGCTAGAGGGGCTGTAGTCCATGATTGCTTTCTCTGTTGCCAGAAAGCCACCTGCAGGTGACTGCCCAGTGTGGGCCTCGATTGGGGCAAGAGGGTACTGGGGTACCCAGACCTTTCCTGGTGTCTCAAGACCGTTCTCCTCCCAGGGTACTCTGGAGGCACCTTGATAGTGAGCTAGGTATATAGCTTAATAAAGATCAGGTACGGAGGTGCCTGGGTGGCTCAGTCGGTTGGGCATCTATCTTCAGCTCAGGTCATGATCTTGTGGTTTGAGCCCCATGTCGGGTTCTGTGCTGACAGCTCAGAGCCTGGAGCCTGCTTTGGATTCTGTGTCTCCCTTTCTCTCTGCCCTTTCCTTGCTCTTTCTCTCTCTCTCTCTCTCTCTCTCTCTCTCTCTCTCTCTCTCTCTCAAAAATAAATAAATAAATAAATAAATAAATAAATAAATAAATAAACATTAAAAAAAAGATCAGGTACAGACATTTCCTACTTGATTTGAGTAGCTGATACTGGCTTCCAGGAACCTGACAAATTCTGTTCTGCTTAGCATCTACCACAGCCACAGGTAATAAATCTGGAATGAAGAGACAGTCTTTCCTGTCACCACTGTTATAACTACCCTGAGGAATCCTTGAGTTACCCAAGGAGGTCTCATGCCAACCACCATGTCTGGCTTTCCTGCCAGAGCCGTTTATAACCCAACAGCTATGACACTTCGATGAGGCAGATCAACACTTTGTTGGGCGTAACCAAGCTGCAAATGGATGCACAATATCAAAATAATAATAAGTTGTTGCTTGAGCTCTGAAGAAAATACATGTGAGAGCTGCGAGTGAGAGGCAGGGGGTAGCAGCTATGTATTTGCCCAAGGTGGGCCTGGGCAAGCTTCATGGAACGGTCAGGCTTTCAAGACAGGTTTGAGATGTAGCCAGAGAAGGGGGGGTTGACACTGAGGGAACAAATGGGCACGTGTTCCTGGCATCTCTGGGAGCCTGGCATCTCTGAAAGTCCTCAGGCCTCCCTGAGTACACAGTCCACAGCACCCAGGAGAGACTGGCGGGACTCCAGTGACCAGATGCTTCCAACACCAACAACACTGGGAGTTGCATTCTTTGAGGCTGGCTCATGGCCTCAGAAACTCGTTTCTTAACGGCTTCTTTGGACAAGTATGTACTGACCATCCACCATGAGCCGGGTACTAGATATGCACTGGAGGAGTCACAGAGGAAAGAATCAGATCCCACGGCAGAGACAGCGTGCCCCTCCTGTGCAGTGACACAATGTAACAACTGCTGTGGTGACAGAGGACCCCCAGGGGGCAGGCAGAAGATGTGTCCCTGACATTGGCTCGGGGGAGGGCAGAGGAAGTCAAGCCACATCTGGGGTACTTGCATGAAGCCTCAAACCAGGAGTAGGAATTAGCTGAGGGGAGAGGGGGCACTGTGGAGAGAATGTTCAGGAGTTTAGAGTTTATTCTAAAATCCACAAAAAAATCACTGCAACGTTTTTGTTTCAATCCATGTGACAGGACCTTTGTCATAGGCTAACTACTCCCAGCTCTGTGTCTTCATTCCAGACTGCTACTCTGAACTCCATCTGCCTTCCCAGCACCTCCAGAAGCCCAGGAGACCTAGACACCTTCCCTACACACAAGTCTGGTCTTCCTAGCGATACTTCCTATGATACTGTGATATAGTAAGAAATACATATTTGCTCTTTGTCCTGGTTCCTGGCACAAGAGCTCCTAAAACCCTACAATTTCCTGATACAGGGGAGAGGAGAGTCTTTTGCTATTTGCCATAAGTCCCTTTCAAAAGTCCCCGGAGCATGCTAGCAAAGGGACTCTCGGAGGATGGGGGCCAGTTGCCAGAGGAAGGAACCATGCACTTTCAGCCTCACCCCCAGACCTCCAGGAAGGGCTGAGGGATGGGAGACTGAGTTCAGTCACCTAAAGTCAATGATTCTATATATCGTGCCTACATAACAGAACTCCCATAAAAACCATAAACAGCAGGGTTTGGAGAGCTTCTGGGTCAGTGAGCTGGAGGGTGGCGTGCCTGGAAAATGCACCCCCTTCCCCATACCTTCCCCTACATATCTCTTCCTTTTAGCTATTCTTGAGTTGTATCCTTATAGTAAATGAGTAAACATAAGTAACAGAACCAGACTGTGGTGGCTGGAGAACTGAATGGAAGGTGAAAAAGTGGCCAGTGAGGGTGATTGGCAGCAGGAGAGCTGAGTGTTACATTTTCAAGAATTTTGTGAGCCAGTTGTAAAATATAGTCGGTATTAAAAATTATGTAAAAAAAATTATGTAAAGTTACAATTAAGTGAATCACATTTTAAAACAGTAATAAATACTCAAAACACATCCCTCCCTAACGATTATACTACATTTTACAAACAGCTAGTCTCTTGAGGTCATTTTACCCCTATTGTGTCTATATAGGGACAGACTTCTGTGCATGTCTTCATACTCTGTGTTGTAGTGATATCACACTGGTAGCTTGAAATTGGCCTTGATGTGGGAGTATTCCCACCACAGAAATCTGTGGACTGTACAAATCAGAGCTTTCTAGATTCCCAGAGAGCCAGGTGTTAGGCATTCACCAGAACACCATAGGTCCCTGAGAACACTTAATGGAGAGTCATATTGCTATGGTAGCAAACCAGAAGGAGAAAAGATGGCAACAAACACAGATGGGTTTGTGCGATTCAGGGCAGAGAAGTGAGGACTTTTTTCCTGGTGACTTCCATTCTTGTGTGTCACTGAGGGCAGAGTCAAGGGCTGAGTGTAAGGGAGCCAAGGAAGAAAGAAGCATGGAACTGGAGACCCAAACCAGAGAGGCTGCAAGATGAAGAGGTTGGAGGCAGAAAGAGACCAGGCAAGAGACCCAAGGCCATCAGGAGGAATGACACCAGAGTGATGGGAGAAAATGAGGGAGTAAACTGCATGGGAGGGATGGAAGGGGTAGGGAGAGTATCTTGATGTAAGACTTTAGAGCAGTCCCTTTTGAAAGTATCTGAGAGCTGCCCATGTGCAGGCATGGAGCCGAAGATAGTGGACACACAGTGGTAACTGAGACAAACATGTTCCTCATCCTCCTGCATTCTGGGGAGGAAGACAAGCAATGGGGGAAGACACATAACAATCACAGAATTGTGGCAGGCACTATGAAGGAAATAAAAGGATGCTGTGACACCAAGTAATTGTAGGTTTACTTTTTATAGGGTGATGGCCATAAACAGAACTGAAGACTGGAAAGGAGAAATCCATTTAAAATGGCCTTTTTAAAGTAGAAGGTGAGTAAAAGTATCTTATAAAAAGTAACTCTCCCTCCCATCCCAGATGCCACACTCCAATTTCCTCTCTAGAAGCAGCTATGGTTTATTACCTCCATTTCCAGAGATATTCAAGGAACAAGCTATTTGAAGATCCGTATGTGCAAGGGCCCTGAGGTAGAGTTGGTTGTGTTCTACTCTACCAACCAATTTGGTTCTTTTTTTTTTTTAATTTGTTTTAATGTTTATTTATTTTTGAGAGAGAGAGAGAGAGAGAGAGAGAGAACCCAAAGCAGGCTCCAGGCTCTGAGCTGTCAGCACAGAGTCCGACGCAGGGCTTAAACTCACTAATGGTGAGTTCATGACATGAGCCGAAGTCAGAGGCTTAACCAACTGAGCCACCCAGGCTCCCCTGCTTCTCAAAATTTATTTGCATACACGTCACCCGGATATCTTGTAGAAATCCTGATTCTGGCTCAGTATGTCTGGAGTAGAGTTTGAGATTTCTAACAAGCTCCAGGTAATTCTGACAGTGCTGATCCAGAAATTTCAGTCATAGTGGGAAAGTCCTGGGGGACCACTGGAGGCCAATCTAGTCAGAATGTCATGAGAGATGTGAGGATAGCTCAAGATGGGACTGGAGAGGTGGGCAGGGTATGCTCAGTCAAGACCTAGGGATATAATAAGACGCTTGGATATTATTCTAAGCATAAGAGGAACTCACTGTAGGATTTTATGCAGAGTAGGGAGTAGAAGTGGCATTACATGCCATAATTTTTGTTTCTAAATCACTCAAGCTGCTGGTTGGGTAGGCAAAGTAACAGTGGGGAGACCCATTGGGAGGCTATTGCAGAAATGTCATCTAGAGATGATGGTGACCAGAATCAGTGTGGTGACCAAAAAGATGGATAGACCCTGTCAGACTCTAAATGGATTTTGAAGGTAGAGCTGAAAGAATTCCCTAATGGGTTGGCGATGGGCAGTGAGAGGAGAGGAATTAAGGATGCTTCTTGGGGTTTTGCCTTGAGCAAGCAAGTAACTGTGTTGCCATTTCCTGGGACAGAAGAAGGAGTGGTGAAGGGAGGGGAGGAGTTTGAGAAGCCCTGAGAATTGAGTGAATTGTAGTGGAGATGTCCAGGAGATAGATCTGTGTGTCTGGGGCTCAGAGGAGGCTCTTGGCTTGACATAGTGTTATGGAACTGGATTGCTGGCAGAAAAACCAAGTGGCACTCAGAGATCTTGGTGGATTGGAGTTTTATTTTACACTGGCGGGCTCAGAGGAGATCCTTCTCCAGAGATCTGAGTCCCCAGCACAAGCATGGGAGACAATTTATCGTCTGTTACTTCTGCATTCCGCATTAATAGTAATTTGGTTCACACGGCAAGCAGGGCAGGAAGAAGAACCCAGAAGGAGTCCCTAAGCTAGGAACTAGACTAGCTTGTTAGTCCCATAGACCATCTTATGGTTCATAACTTTACTTATTTTCCCAGCAATATAAATTGGGAGTTGTCACTGTCAACATGTTTTAAGGCCAAGAGAAGGGAAGAAACCAGCTAGGAAAAGGATATAGAGAAGAGCAGAGGCTCTAGGAAGAACGCTGAGGGACACCCACATTTGGAGACTGGGTAGAAGGGCCCACCAGAGGCAAGCTGGGGAGATGGTGTTGCATCTACTGCCCTCACAGGTTTGAAATGGAAAAGGGGCTACGGGCCTCAGGACCAAACGTATTTGCATTTTACCTTTTTTTCTTTCTGGCATTCATAGAATGTGCTATGAACCAGAAGAGCAGGGCAAGAAGGTGAGTGAGGACCACACGTGGAACCCATCTCCCGGCTGTGGTGAGCCTAGCCCAGCACCTGCCCAGTGGATGCCTGTCTGTGGTAAAGATGAAACCTAAATCTGCAGGTCAGTCTCATACCAATGCAGGTGACAGGGCAGGAGAAGATGCCAGCCCCTTCCCTTTCCCGTTCTGTTCATATTCTTTGTGTCAACCTATTACTCCAATAATTTATTCATTGTGTACCACAGCATCATTTTCTTATAATTTCTTTATTACTGTTTCTAGATTTACCATTTCACATTAGATTTTTACACATGGGAGCCTAGGGGGGACATCTTTATTAGTTTATAACTTAAAATGAATATTTTATATATACACACATTTAAAATGAAGGCAGGGAAACTGTTAACCCAGTTTTATCTTAATGCTGAAATGTTGTTATCACGAATTCTCCAGCCTCCGTGCACTGTGCAAACAATCCTTGAGGAAGGGATGTTATCAATTATTAAGAACAATTAAATTAACATGGAGTTTGATTCTCCCCTAAGTTCTGTTTTGTAACTATGGAGCAGGAAGAGGACCTCTGTTCCCCACTGGGTCTCCTGCTCAGACAAAACTGAAGCCCATCCAGCAGCACCCCCCCACCCCCGGGGAGGCCAGCCCCTGACCCACAGCTACTGCCCCTATCCTGCAGGGCACCTCAGGCCTAGGACATCTTCTTGGATGGAAGAATGAACCCAACTCCCAGGAAATTCTCCACAGGAACATGTGACCCTGATGTTTGTCACAAACTGGAGGAGGACGCTGTGTTTGGAGTTTGTCCTCCTACTCATCTGTTAAGGACTGAATTGTATCCCTCTCAAAATTCATATGTTGAAGTTCAAACCCTCAGTACCTCAGAATGTGACTGTATTTGGAGACAGGGCCTTTAGAGACATCGTGAAGTTAAAACGTGATTATAAACACCTGCCCCGTTCCCGGGGCATGTTTACAACAGCTGTCCCCAGCCCCAGGTGGACACTGTTCTTCCCTAGAAGCCCCTTGATTCTTGACCCTGTGGTTAAGGAGTCAAACATTCCATTAAGAGCCTGATGACATCTTTGTGAGAAGAGATTAGGAAACAAACGCACAGAGGGACGACCATCCATAAGCCAAGGAGAGAAGCCTCAGAAGAAAGCAAAGCTGCTGACACCTTGATCTTGGACTTCTGGCCTCCAGAATTGTGAGAAAACTACATTCTGTTGTTTGAGTCACCAATCTGTGGTATTTGTCTTGGCAGTCTTCACAAACTAATACACAGTCTGGGCCCCCTTCCTTACCATGTTTGGTATTCTCATAAGTGTGTCAGCTTTGCTTCCAAGGAGTCCCTACCTGGGCTTGCCCTCATGTAGATCTATCTCCTTTCTCTTTTTTAAAACAGGCTCTGGGCAGCTGTGCTTTGGAGATTATTAAAGTGTAAGAAACTTTGAATAGCTTAATATATTACTCTGATGATTGCAGTGACCCAGAGCAGGAAATGAAAAACCAGGTTGAGAGGTACTTTGAACCTCATCGGCTGCCTTTGAACACACAGTAGATTCGAGGGGAGCAGAGGAACCCATCTGACCTGTCCCCACCCAAGGCCATATCTTGCCCTGCCTTGTTCCCAGGGCATGTTTACAACTGCCATCCACAGTCCCAGGTGGCCACTCTTCTTCCCTGGAAGCCCTTTGAATTTTGGTCCTATGATTAAGGAGTCAAATAGTAACTGCAGCCAGGTGCTCCCTCAGGCCACCCCCAGTTGTTTCCTCGTCCTGGGCCACCCCATCATAATGAAAGGGATTGGGGTCTGTTCTTGCAGTGGGGAATCTGGAAATACCCCTGGTGCGGGGTGGGAGAGAGGCTTAGGAGGACCACTCTCACTGCCCCTGCTACCATGGCTGGGATAATCTCTTCACATAAATATGGATAGGGATTCTTTTTATGTTTATTTATTTATTTATTTAGAGAGAGAGAGATAGAGTATGAAAAGGAGAGGGGCAGAGAGAGAGGGAGACAGAAAATCCCAAGCAGGCTCCATGCTGCCAGTGCATGCTGCTCCGTGAACTGTGAGATCATGACCTCAGCAGAAATCAAGAGTCAAACGCTTAACTGATTGAGCCACCCAGGTACCCCTATAGGGATTTTTTTTTTACACAATATTCTACATCCTGCTGGAAAGAGCAAAGGAAAAAGCCCTAATAGTTATTTGCTTTGTGGGAATTTCTTACTCTCTGCAGGCCCCTGAACCCCAACAAAATAATCCTCAATCTGGAGAAAACACATTTCAGGAAGGGTTCTGGATATTATAATTGTATTCATCTAGTCATATCAGCATGAAAAAGCATTTTTAAACATATTCCACCAAGCCCACCCCTCCTCCAAAGTTAAACCAATTAAATGCAGTTATCATGAGGCTATGGATAGCCTTGTCAAAGAGGCCTGACCTAGAAGTGGGACAGGTGAGGAGGATTAGTTCTGGATGGCTTAAGGAGCAGGTGGAAGGTACTAACCTATTGCCTGGATTTCTGGCTCTGCAGAGATTGGGAAGAGCTGGCTACTATCCTTATCACGGGATGTCTACAAGTGAGAAAACTTCCCTGACCCAGATTCAAGAGGTCACCAACATGGAATTGGCCAAACAGAGTAAAGGCAGCAGATGAAGGACTGTTCCTTTCCCCATTTAGAGTGGACTTGAAGAATAGGAGATCTAACCAGAGTCCTGACCTCTTTCCTAGTACTCTGCACACAAATTTTAAGACCAGCCTGGGCTTTCAAGTGCAGGATGGGGAGGTAAGTGAGGCTGGTGATGCTCAGAGCTCACCTACCTTCTCAGATCCCCAGGGATTTCCTCTCTGCTATCAAAACCATGTGAGAAACAACAACAATAAAAAACATGCTGAAAAATGTTAGAAATTCAGCCACTCGGCAGCCTTGCAATAGCTAACAACTGTTAAGAGCCATTTGATAAACCCCAAACCACAAGTAGCCCTCAGCTAAAACCTGGTACTCTGTGTGTATTCTTAGGTGGGAAGGTTTAGAAGAGTCTGATGAAGATTCTGCAGTTCCCCAAAAGAGCCGACTCCCTGATTGAAGCTAGGGACTGTTCTTCTTTTAATTTGTGCAGCATTCCATACACTGGGCCTTTGGCAGCAGGCCTTCCTGTTAGATATGGGGACCACTAGGACCTCTGCTGTCTTCTTAGTGGACAGCAGAGACATGGAAGAGCATGGAAGAGACATGGGCTTTGGAATCAGATTTATTTTTGTTTGTGTCCCAGGCCTACAATTTAATATATGTGACCCTGAGCAAGTTAATTCTTTCTGTGCCTCAGTTTCCTCATATGTAAAATGGGATAGTAATAACTACTTCTTTTGGTATTCTGAGACCAATTTCACTGTGTGTGTGTGTGTGTGTGTGTGTGTGTGTGTAGGGCTTCCCCCACACCACCAACAAGCACTGCTCTGACACCAGCTGGATGTTTTACAATTCAACTTGATTGTGACACTATGTCCCTGGAGAAAGCCTCAGGTTCCACAGGTTAAGGGTTTGGCTCTATAAGACTTCCCACCCCCCACCTCAGGTGCCAGGTGCAAGTCCAGATTGTTACCTGTGCTTCTGACTGATGAGGGACCATAAGGCAAGCTGAGGGCCAAGCACAAGCTGGCACACCCCTGCCCCCAAATGGGATATGTGTGATATTCCTCAGGCACTCCTGGCTTCCCAAGAACAAAAGAAAGGACAGAAAATAAATGGAGTCTCCATCCGTTTACAAATATCTCACAATAGCCTAATCTCTAGGAACTCCCCACTATCTTAATGATAATGCTTTGCTAGAGGGAAAAACAACCTTAGTTTGACAATAGCTAGGCTTCCAGTAATCTGTAAATCCTCTTTAGCCTCCCCCAACTACACAGTATATAAGCAGTCACTCTGCACAACCCCAGTGCAGCTCTTCCTGCCCATGGGTCCTGTCCCATGCTTTATTAAGATCACCTTACTACATCAGGATGCCTGGATGGCTCAGTCGGTTAAGCTTCCAACTTTGGCTCAGTTTATGATCTCACGGCTCATGAGTTTGAGCCCCATGTCGGGCTCTGTGATGACAAGTCAGAGCCTGGAACCTGATTCAGATTCTGTTTCTCCCTCTCTCTCTGTCCCTCCCCCACTCATGTTCTGTCTCTGTCTCTCAATCATAAATAAACATTAAAAAAAATTTTTTTTAATTAAAAAAAAAGATTACCTTCTCCCTCCAAGATGTCTTCAAGAATTCTTTCTTGGCCATCAGCGCCAAACCCCCACCATCACCCCAAAACCCCATCACTGATCGCTGGCTTTCAATCAAACATTTTCACGACCTCCTCCTTGTGTTCAATTATTTTGCTAGAGTGGTCTACAGAACTCAGAGAAACATCTTACTAGATTACTGGTTTATTGTAAGAAGATATAACTCGGGAACAGCCAGGTGGAAGAGGTGCAGAGGGTGAGGTATGGGGAAAGGGCACAGAGCTCCCATGCCCTCTGGTGCATCCCTCTGCTGGCATTTTCCATGTGTTCACCAAACTGGAATCTCTCTGAACCCAGTCCTTCTGGGGTTTTATGGAGGCTTCATTTTACAAGCATGATAGATTAAATCATTGGCCACTGACAACTGATTTAACCTCCAGCCTCTCTCTCCTCTCGGGAAGCCAGGAGGATGGGACTAAAAGTCCCCCTCCTCTAATCAGGGTGGGTCTCTGGCCCTTGGGTGTGGCCCAGAACCTCACCTCATTAACATAACAAAAGACCTTTCTCACTCTCCATCCTTAGGAAATTCTGAGGGTTTGGGTAACTCTGTGCCAGAAATGGAGATGAAGATCACATATGTATTTTATATAAATCACCATATCACATGACCTCACAGGGTTAGTGAGGATTAAATGAGTTAGTACTCGACCATAGCACACTGTAAGTGTGTTCAATAGCCATCATCGTCAGGATTAGCTGTGTGAGCCTGTTTCCCCATCTACACATGGAGCTATTATTATAAGGACTAAATGAGATACTAAATATCAAGCACCTGGCCCACAGTAATGTTCAGCTAATGTTTATTCCTTTTCTACTATGTTAGGAAAAGCTGGTAATTCAGTAACACCTCATCTGGCAGGAACATCATTGACACAGATGTGCTTACCAGTCTAAATAGCCCAACAGCCAGAATGAGTCTCACCAAGGTCATGCTCTGGGGACTGGCTTCTTCATAGTGACACTTTCACTTCCCAGACATAAAGTTCTTTTCAACACTTACAATGAGTCAGACACAAAGGCCACAATCTGAGCTTTATCTCATTTAATCCTTGTAACAACACTATGAGGTAGATATTATAATCACTATCTTACAGAAGAGGAAACTGGGGCTTGGAGAAGGTAAAAAAATTTGCCCACAATCACACTGATGGTGTCACAACCCACTCATTAAATCCAGGTCTTTCTGACTACTGAGCCTGGCCTTGAACCTCTGTGCTTTCCAGAACCAGAATCAATTGTAAGCAGCTGATGCCATAGAACCTGTTACAAGCAGACACGAGGACAGGAGGGAGAGGAGAGAACAGAGTCGTCCTGGGCAGAGACTGAGTAGGAGCTTAATATCTCTGGTTCCTCTCCAGCCATGCCATGCAGGCGTCCCTTCTCATCCTTGCTCAGGTGTTGTCTCTTCCTGTTCTCTAATGCCAACCTGCTTTTCTTTGTAATTGCTTTATTGAGATATACTTCACATATGCGTAGAATTTGTCCATTTACAATGTAGAGTGCAATGGTTTTTAATATACCACAAAGCTGTGAATCATTAGAACATCATCACTATCCCCAAAAGAAACCCGCACTCCTGAATCATCATGCCCCAACCCCCCCTACCCATCCCCTCTAAGCCTTAGGCAGACACCCATCTACTTTCTGTCTTTGCAGATTTGCCTCTTCTGAACATTTTATATGAGTGGAATCATATTCTATGTGGTCCTTTGTGGCTGGCTTCTCTCCCTTAGCATCATATTTTCAAAATCTGGTTTTAAAGTAAATGAAAAATGGTTAAAGTTCAATATACAGTACTTGGCACAAAGTAGAGATGCTCAGTAAATACTTATGGAATTGAAATTGATCACAAATGATGGCCCTGAGTCATCAAGAAAAGGCTACATTACACTCATAAAATTATTTTTTCCCCATTTTTTAAATTTTATTTTTTTAATATACATCCAAGTTAGCATACAGTGCAACGATGATTTCAGGAGTAGATTCAGGGTAAGGTGCACCTTACCCATTTAGCCCATTCCCCCTCCCACAACCCCTCCAGCAACCCTCTGTTTGTTCTTCAAATTTAAGAGTCTCTTATGTTTTGTCCCCCTCCCTGTTTTTATATTATTTTTGCTTACCTTCCCTTGTGTTCATTGTTCTATGTCTTAAAGTCTTCATATGAGTGAAGTCATATGATATTTGTCTTTCTCTGACAGACTAATTTCACTTAGCATAATACCCTCTAGTTCCATCCACATAGTTGCAAATGGCAAGACATTCATCAAATTCTTGAAGGAAACAGTGAATGATACCTTTTTGAAAATTTTCCATGAAGAATAGATCAAAACCGGGGAGCCTGGGAGGCTCAGTTGGTTAAGTATCTGACTCTTGATTTCAGCTCAGGTCATGATCTCACAGTTTGTGATTTCAAGCCCAGAATCGGGTTCTGCATTGACAGTGCAGAACCTGCTTGGGATTCTCCTTCTCCCCCTCTCTCTCTCTGTCTCTCGAAATAAATAAACTTAAAAAAAATAGATAAAAATCTAAAATTTATGCTTAACTGTATCTCACTTGCTGGAAACTTGGCTTTCTAGGATGATTTGTTCTTAGAGACTCCAGATGGTGAAAGCTTTACTATACTATGTGTTCACTCCATTTTTTTTATTTGCTTAATTTGTTCTTTATTATTAAAGGTAACTGATGCTATCAAACCCCATTTCATATATCTGTGACTATTGATTTCCAAGTCTTTATCTCCCATCTTAGATGGATAGTTAGTATGTTAGTAGATTCTAACCCTATACAGGGTCATCTCTGTGATTCATTGATTCATGCACCACCTTTTACCATCATTGACGAAAATTTAAGATATACTGGCCAAGACCAGCCAATGAAAACAGTCTCTTTGTGTTCCTAATACCGACAGTTCGACCATATTTTTCTGGTGTGTTGAGTGGTTTGTGTGAGATGAGTATAAACCCCTTGCTGAAGTTAATATGCATCATGTAAATGATAGCCTTTGATTTACCAAACTTAGAACCAGCAAAGTTTTACCAGTCTGGCAGGATTTGTTATTCCCAAAGCCATTGAGTAGCATTTTGTGCTTATTCCCCGGGTGGGTTAAGTAGTAAGGGATCCACAATTATTAGGGTCAGGTATTTTCCTTTGTGACAGTTCTGAAAATTATTTTCTAATTATTTTTTCTTTTTAATTGAAGTACAGTTGGCATACAAGATTTTATTAGTTTCAGGTGTACAACATAATGATTTGACAATTATATGGGAAATGTGCAGCACAATCTAAGTGTAGTTACCATCTGTCACCACACAAAGTTATTACAATGTTATTGACTCTATTCCCTGTGCTGTACTTTTCATCCCTGTGACTTACTTATTTTATAATTGGAAGTTTGTGCCTCCGTCTTAATCCCTTTCACCTCTTTCATCCATCCCCCACCTGAGAATTATTTTCACCAGTTTCTTATTTAGTTACCTTGCTAATTCTCCAAAAGTTATCAAAATCAATGGCAATTTTAGGCACTCTAAAGATCTCCAGGACTTGTGTTTTGTGCATATCTCTAATTTAAATAAATATGAATTAATTCTTTACTTCCATATCATCTTCTCCAAGAGCCCACTGTTGGCGGTAGCAGCTGCTGGCTCAGGCCAGACTTAGGGTGTGACGCTGCCTCCTAAGTGTTCCCCATATCAGTCAGTGACATCCTCCTAACAGTTCCAGGAACCTGCAGAACTATTCTCATAGAATGCACTGGAGTACCCTCGCCTTTCTGGAAAGTTTTGCGATTGGTCTCCAGTAGTCTGCGGGCTATGGCCGCAGCAGGATGTCCAGCTGGCCTAGAGGCATGGCAAACCCACACAAACCCAGCCCCTCCTTCTCAAAGCTTCCCCCCACCTCCTCACCGTGACCCCTCTCCTCCAGCCCCATGCTACTGTCTCCCAGCCCCTTCTTTGGCTTACTGTTTCTCATGTTGCTCTGTTTCTGTCTGCTCCTAACTGGCAGGCAGCCAAAAGCCTCATCCACCAAGCCCGGAAGTCGAGTCTAGTGCAAGTTCCCCTTTAAGACTAGGGGCTGACCCAGCATCTTGCTAATTGTATGGACCTTCCTCAGTCTTAGTTCTTGGTTGTGTTTGATCTCCAGGACTGACAAATGTTTACCGTCTTCTATGCCCATGCCAGTCTCTTCTTTGGAAACTATCTGGCTTACTCCCAAATTTCTGCAGCTCTATATTCCTAATTACAAAATGTGGAAAATCACATATAGAGCTCCATAGAAAGATAAATAGAACTCCCATATGTACCTACAACCCATCAATTCTCAATCTATTACTTTCAAATGTAGTTGATCATTCATTTCTGAGACCAGATGGTACAAAAATTATCATTCATCAATTGTTATGGTCTTTCAGAAGGGTGATTTAGTAGTGTGCCAGGACCACTTAAAAACCCTTAGAATTACTCATTCCACTCCTAGAAATTCGTCCTAAAGACATCAACAGATGTGCACCAAAATTTGTGTGCAAGAATATCATGCAGAGTTTCTATTTTGAGAAAAGTTGGAAACAGTCTTAACTGTCCAAAAATAGGACTAAACAAAATATGGTACATCAATATAGTGAAATATTATATAACCATTAAGTTATGTTGTTGAACAATATTTTTAAAATAAGAGAAATTTCAAAACTTCTGAAGAAACCTAGAAAAGTAAAAATACATATAAAATGAAAAGTGAGATATACCACTTTATATAATAGTATTATCCCAATTTTTTAAGAAGAAAGAAAAATATTTCCATGTGGGCATGCTTAGGACAAACACAAAAACATTAACAGTATTTCTCTCTCTCTCTCTCTCTTTTTAAATAGTATTTATCTCTGGGTGGTAGAATTACTAGCAATTCAAAAAATATATTTTGTTGTATTTTGCAAATCTTCTGCAATAAATGTGCTATTCTCCTAATCAGAGAAACAATTATTGTTATTTGTTAAAAGAAATTAGGCCACAAGAAAGGCAAAAACAAAACACAAAAGGCCTTAGCTGGATGTTTTTCTTAACTGTCTCACCCCATCCTTTCTCCTTGATGTAGAAAAAAGGGGCACTAATATTTATCCTGCTAAGATGCTAATTCTGTCCTGCAGCTCTCAAAGGGACATGTTTTTCCCATTTTAATTGTAAGGAAACAAATTCACAAAGAAAAGTGTGGAGAAACCAGGGTGTGAGCACAGACCCATCAGCTCTAAAGGTGTGTCTGCTGTCTGCTCTCCCTCTTACCAAACCAGATTGACAAGAGGCCAAATGTGAGTTCCAGGCAAGGCTTTATCAGGGCTTGTGCTCAGCACAGGGGAGACGGCACAGAGGAAAGTGTCCTCAGGCTGACTCCCCAAGGAGAGGGCAGTTTTTTAAAGACACTTAGGTGGGAAAAGGGTGACATCTAAGCACGTTAAAGTAAGGATTTATTAGCACCTGTGCACTTAAAGGTCATGCTTCTTCATGTGTCTTGTGTCTAATTAATATGTTCAATCTCCACCCTTGGGGGTGATTTTTAGTATTGTAAAAAGGGGAAAGTCATGAAAAGTCAGCGCTGGGGTCGACCTCTGTGCAAACTGGTTTGGTCTTGTCTTCGCCAGTCTTTGTAGTAGGTATCCTCTCTCCACTTCCCTGAAAGGTGTGCTACTCAGGAGGCATAGAGTTTGGGCTTTTTTTTTTTTTTCCTTATTATCCAAGGAATACTGGATTTTGTGATCTGGGTCTAGGGGACCTGAATCCAGTCCCTGCTCTGTCTCATTCCCCCCTGAGAGATTTTACCCTCCTTATTTCTAAGGGGAAGGGGACAAAGGTCTCATCTTCTGAAAGTGCTTCCTACTGAGCAGGAGCTGTTGTCCCTCTCCTACTTGGAGGTGTAAAAATCTCTCCCTAACTGTTCTAATGATTTCTAGGGGCTCGGATCCTCCTGTATTAGTATAGGTGGACTCCCTTGACTGGGAATTGTTGAAACCTGGAAGACACAAACTGTACCAGAGGGTTAAGGAGACAGGGCCCCAAAAGTAACAGCAATAAAATGATATCTGAGAGCCCAAGGAAAGGCAAGAAACAAGTAGTGTTTGGCAGGTACCGTTAATAGAGTCCCAGATGGTTTGAGTGGTGGGGTTGTTAAAATTACAAGCCATATAGCCCATTGGAAGATGATGTCTGCCCTTTGTTCCAGCTCTCCAGAAACATTAATGAAGTGACCACCAACTATATTTGCTTTTTTTATTTAAAAAAAAATTTTTAACATTTATTCATTTTTGAAAGGCAGAGAGAGACAGAGCACAAATGGGGGAGGGTCAGAGAGAGAGGGAGACACAGAAACAGAAGCAGGCTCCAGGCTCTGAGCTATCAGCACAGAGCCCGAAGCAGGGCTTGAACTCACGGACCACGAGATCATGACCTGAGCCAAAGTCGGCCTCTTAACCGACTGAGCCACCCAGGCGTCCCGTACGACCAAATATATTTGTAATAGCACATATTCCTCTTTGTTTAGCTAGTGTACCATCCAAAGTGAATCCGTGGTCTAAGACTATTGAAGCCAGAGAATCTAATGATTTTTGTATGAGCTTAGAATCTTGTCCTGTCTTGGGTCACTACCGCGGACACAGTGGCTGTCACATTTTGCATGATAGCATTGTTGTTACCCCTGGTTAGTCCTATCAAGGAAACAACCAACCAAACTGACTATTTTGGCAATCGGCAGACCTATTCTGATCTGGACCTTGATGATATCAGCCTTACACAATTGTCGGGGAGCCTGTCCCGTTGTTCAGCTGTTTAAATAATCGTATGTCCTTGGGGGCCTTTTATTATCCCCACAGAGTAACAGGCATGAAGATTGTGTAAACATGGGCCATTGTGGCAGTTTCTCTGAAGTTGACCTCAAGTTGTCCAGCTTTAGTTTGCAGGGCTTTGGGAAAAAGAACCTTTTTAGCTTTAGTTCTGAAGGATTCCAAGTCAAGAAAATGAAAGAAAATTGGAAGCCTTGGTTTGGAGAGTCATAACCAGATATTTGCGGAAACCAGAACAATTTAGGATCCAGTCCACTTTTATAGGCAAATAACAAACATTTAAAGACATTAAAAAAACAAACATGCCCAGAACTAGAATCTAATATTCAAAGGGGTGTGTTACTGAAATGTAATCTGTCTCTCTAAAGTTACCCTCACTTTTGTCAAGGATAGCCAAATTAAAACTAATTTCTAAAAGAAGTACAGTTTTAACAAACATGGCCTAATTATTTACATAAGCCAGCAAGAATAGTAACTGACCATATAGGTTTTAGTTTGTTTTTAAATCTGCTTTGCTAGAATTTTTTTTTTTTTTTTTTTTGCTGGAACTTTTTAAAAGGAATTGAGGAATTTTAGATTGAAGCCAAGCCAGATACCTGCCATCAGATTTGCCTGTAATACCTGTAGATTTGGGTGTATTCCTCTTCTCAAGCTCCCCAACATATCCTGAAGTTCTTGCACCTGCCAGGAAGTGACAGTCTTCACTTACCTGGTAAGGCTGCTGGGAACTCTATAAGCAAGGTATCTAGGCCAACATTTCCAGGGGGTTCTATTGACTCCATAAAGTGAACCTTAATTCCTTAAAGCTGTCTGGTCATATCTGTGCCAATGTATGTCTCTCTCAAATATAATATTCTAGTCAAAGCCTTGGTAAAATAACCAAAGTTTCCAATGGTGTCCTGTTACATGAAAGAAAGAATACTCACTGAGAGTATCTGGATTCTGCAGGGTTCAGGTAGGGAGAAAAGATAAATGCTTCAATTTGTTCACACAGGAATATTTTATCATATTTCTGGAAGTTATGGATATTTTAAGAGAAAAAGTTTCCTCTTAAATCTGGAAGAGTAAAAATTAGAGAACCAGCAATGTTTTAAACAAGAGTCATAAAAACTATATCATCTTTCTTAATTCATTTGGTCCCATGCTACTAATTCTTATTCTGTCTGAATGTGTTTTTCCCATTAGTTCTGGAAATTCTTACCCAATTTAGTCATGATCTTAAAGATAGGGGCGCCTGGGTAGCTCAGTTGGTTAAACATTCGGCTCAGGTCATGATCTTACAGTTCATGTGTTCAAGCCCTGCGTCAGATTCTGTGCTGACAGCTCAGAGCCTGGGGTCTGCTTCAGATTCTGTGTCTCCCTCTCTCTCTCTGCCCCTCCCCTGCTTGTGCTCTGTCTCTCTCTCCGAAAAATAAATAAAAATATTTTAAAAAGAAGATATCAGAAATCTGTATTTGTAAAGACAAACAAACAAATGGTCCTTTTCATTAATCTCCTTGAAGATGAAATACATTTTCAAGAGCATCAGAACAATAACTATAAAGGACAAAAACTGGAAAAATGACCTGGTTAAAAACCTGATGACAGCTCATTATAAGGCAATTGACAAAGAATTCTAGTTATTTCTGTGACACACAACATTTTAATAATTAGAATTACATGTGATGACATTATAACAGGACATATTAAAACTTTAAGAATTTTATGTGCTTTCTGGAACAGTTAACTATAGCATTTACACATACAATATAACCTAAGGTCTATCATCATTTGTTTGATAATGTTTTCCATGTAACAAATCAAATAAGCAAGCTTAATTAGTCAAAAAGGACTTTATTTAGAATTTGAGTCTTGGGAAGTTTGTTAAAAAAACAAAACAAAACAAAACAGAAGGTTTTAATGCCCATGCCTAAATAGGATCACAGATCATTACAAAACTCAAAACTTAATGATCTATTTAACTGAGGTGGCAATAAGAGCTTCTGAAGGCAAAAACATGCCTTTTTATGGCTGAGTAATATTCCATTACACACACACACACACACACACACACACACACACACACACACACACCACATTTTCTTTATCCATTCATCAGTCCACAGACATGTGGGACAGTTTGCATAATGCTGCTATGAACATCTGGGTGTATGTATCCCTTCGAATTAGTATTTTTGCATCCTTTGCACAAATCTCTTGTAGTGCAATTGCTAGATGTACATAGCTGTCAACAAAACTTAGCTCTTTAATTTTGAGGAGATTTAACCTTATTAAGGAATCAAAGACCTGATAAAGACAAAACATTGAAACTTTGTTAACCTGGGCAGATAAAAAAAATACCTTTGTTTACAAGTTCTTGCAAAAAAGGAGAACAACATTCTAAGAAAACTTTGTGTTTTTAACAGAGAGAAAAGCCAAATTTTAATCTTATACCAGTGTACTTTTAAAAATTCATTTATTTCAATCTTAGTCCTTAACACACATAAAATTCTTTTCTAAAGATTCTTTTTCCACAAGCTTTCTAAAAATTTTTTTAATTTAGATTTTGCCCTAAGCTTTCTCTCTCAAAATAACCAGTCTCATTTTAGGACAAAATTATTTTCTCTTCCTTCAACAGAAATATATTTTCATTTCTCATACCTTTCTTATAAAAAACATAGCTTTCTTTCCTTGCCTACAGTGTTGATTTCCTTATCATTTCTATAATATCAGTTACATTTACCAGAATTTTAATTCTTAGAAACCTCAGTTTCTAGTAAAAACCAAGCAGTCAGCTATTGTTACATTCTTTAGGTTGGAAATTTATGCGTACTTTTCATAATTTTTAGAAATGTTGGGTTTCTTTTATATAGTACAACTTTCAATAAAGCATAAGACGTGCTTACTAGCAGACCTAAATTTATCTTTAGTTTCTTTGTAATAAGAAATCAAAGCAAAAAAAAGAAAGAAAGAAAAGCCAAAGCAGATAAACCTGTATTTAGTAATCAATGCCCTAGTATTCTATCTTATTTGGAAAAGACTTAGATATTTAATGAATATAACCCACTTTATCATCTAACTTAGCAAAACTTCAGTTTCAGGTTATCAAAGATTGTAAAAGCTATAAACGTTTTTGTTTACTCAACCTACTTGTTCTTAACAATCACCCATGAAAACTTTGTGAAATAGACAAAATTAACCATCATTTTCAGTCCTCTTTTTGTTGACAAACCGCAACAGAGATAATACGAGCTTATTTGATTTTGCGTAAACCTTGGTAGAATAAGTGTTAAGTTTGCTGCTGATCACTCTAAAGACCTGCCTCTTTAAGTTAAGCCAACAAACTTAAATTAGCGTTAATACCAAATTATTCAGCTGCGTCCACTAAAAAGTCATCGATTTGTGGCCCGTTGGGCACTGTTGTGAGGAAATCTGAAATAGTTTAAAGTCCAGAGGAGCCCCTGGGCCCCTTCATGTTGAATTGGGAGGTGCTTTAATTTGAACCTCGTAAGGAGGTAGCACAAAAGTTTGGGGTGTTTTGTGCTCCTTGACAGTGAGGGTAGGAGGCACAGGGCTTGTGTAGGAGCTGGCTACTCAAGCCCTTCATGTGGTGGTGCAGGTGGTGGTGCAGACACAGGAGGAAGAAGAGGGGAGGGCAGAGGTGGTAGGGGTGCAGCTGGCAAGGCCCGAGGCAGATTTAAGGTTTGAATTAACTTTCCTTTACCTCTGTCTCCTATCTCTCCCTCCCGCAAAACAGGCTTTTCTTCTGTACTGTTTATTTAAAATATGTCCTGGGGCACCTGGGTGGCTCAGTCGGTAAAGGATCCAACTTTGGCTCAGGTCACAATCTCACCTTTCTTGAGTTCAGCCCCGTATCAAGCTCTCCAGTGCAGAGCCTGCTTGGGATTCTGTCTTTCCCTCTCTCTGCCCCTTCCCCACTGGCTCACCCTCTCTCTTTCTCTCACAATAAATACATAAACTTTAAAAAATAAAATAAAATATGTCCTAATGGATTTTGGGAGGGGGGTGGAATAGGAGTATTTCCCATCTTCCTAGGCAAAAGTTCAGAAAGAACTATAAATGAAGTCCAGAGTACCCCTGTTAACATTTTTTTCTCCTGAAAAGTTGGAGCTTCACTAAGTGAACTAAACGGCTTTCTTGATACGCTAAGAGAATCAAACCAAACCCCCCTACATGTTAAATTTTTTTAATGTTAATAATTTTTGAGAGAGACAGAGACAGAGACAGAGACAAAGACAGCGACAGAGCACGAACAGGGGAGGGGCAGAAAGAGAGGGAGACACAGAATCTGAAACAGGCTCCAGGCTCTGAGCTATCAGCACAGAGCCTGATGTGGGGTTCAAACCCATAGACTGCGAGATCATGACATGAGCCGAAGTCAGACACTTAACTGACTGAGCCACCCAGGCGCCCCAAAATCCCCTATTTGAAGGCAACCGAATGGGAACAGGGGATTCAAGAAAGTCATTCTGTGGCCATCTTTTCTCTTAGCTTAACATACACCCAGGCCAGTCAGTGTTACAATGAAAAAAGTCATTTCCTGTGGATATGGGTCATAGCTGTAAGTATGCCCATCAGACAGAATTCACCCCAGTGGCTCTGACATGGGACGAAATTAAGTCCTCCCATCCTTATACAGATTCCAGAAACAGACAGACAGATGAGGTACCTCTCAGCCAGACAGATTCCCCTCCTTCAAGGACAGCCTGTCTATGGAGTCACTTCTGAGTTATTCCTCTTTGGAGCTGAATGACTTAGTCACTCATATTTCTTGCCAAAAAATTTATTCAAGCCTTATATTACTAACATCAATTAGTATAATGCCAATATAAAACAATAAGCCCATTAACTTTAGCCCCTCTCGGTTATTCCCACAGAACATTACCAGTAACCCACAATAGCTAGAATAAAAGTCAGGACTGTCAATGCAAATTGAGAAGGTCCAGATATCAGGAGACTATGTGAATACACCTGTGAGATGCTGCAAAGCCAGAGAGGCACAAAGGGCCTTTGCTGGCACTGAATGCCAAGTTCCATGGATGCTCAGGTGTTCTCAGTTAGTTGCTCTGCTATCTTGCCGACTATGTCAAGAAATGTCAATGCAAAATGAACAAACTTTTTTTTAATTAAAAAAAATTAATTTAGATTTTTTAATTTCAATTTTTAATTTTTTTTTCAATTTTAAAGTAAAAGGAAACAAGTTCCATTTGAGCACAAGTTAGGATAATTGCTCAGAGTACACAATCTTCACAAAGAAGAGAGTGCTTCAGGGAAGGAACGTTTGGTGCAGGGTTAACATAAAAAGTTACAAATCATTAGACAAAGGACATTTCAGAAAGTTGTAGACCTCATCTTAACCTTCTAGTATGTGGAAGGCTATATGGCTTCTGTCTCATGGGAAGTTGAGAGGTTTTACTTTTTATGTTAATGTTCCATTTTAGTTATTTTTTGAAGTTTATTTATTTTGAGAGAGAAAGAGAGAGAGAGAGAGAGAGAGAGAGAGAGAGAGAGAATGCAAGCATGAGCAAGGGAGGGGAACAGAGAGAGAGGAAGAGAAAGAATCCCAAGCAGGCTCCATGCTCAGCACTGAACCGGACAGGAAACTCAGTCTCATGACTGACCATGAGCCAAAATAAAGAGTCGGATGCTCAACCAACTGAGCCACACAGGCGCCCCCATTTTAGTTATTTTTAAAATGAAGCAGATGTACAATGTATGCTCAGGGTAGAAATAGAGCCCAGGCTCTGAGGTTTTGTCAAGTCACTTTGACCTTAGTAAATGTTAAAGTATAGCTTCCTTGGGAGCCCAGGTATTATTTAGGTGGTCTTCACAGAGACAATGAGATCTAACTGGGTGACAAATCTGACTAGAGAGGCAACAGGAAGTCCACATGGTTCCTCTCCCCACATGTGGGAACAGAGGATGGAGAAGTACCCAGGAGTTTCTTTTTTTTTTAATCTTTTTTTTAAATTTTTAATGTTTATTTTATTTTATTTTTTATCTAATAATTTATTCATTTTTTATAATTTATATCCAAGTTAGTTAGCACATGGTGCAACAGTGATTTCAGGAGTAGATTCCTTAATGCCCTTTACCCATTTAGCCCATCCCCCCTCCCAAAACCCCTCCAGTAACCCTCTGTTTGTTCCCCATATTTAAGAGTCTCTTATATTTTGTCCCCTTCCCTGTTTTTATATTATTTTTGTTTCCCTTCCCTTATGTTCATCTGTTTTGTCTCTTAAAGTCCTCGTATGAGTGAAGTCATATGATTTTTGTCTTTCTTTGACTAATTTCACTTAGCATAATACCCTCCTGCTCCATCCATGTAGTTGTAAATGGCAAGATTTCATTCTTGATTGCCGAGTAATACTCCATTGTATATATATACCACATCTTTATCCATTCATCCATCAATGGACATTTGGGCTCTTTCCATACTTTGGCTGTTGTTGATAGTGCTGCTATAAACATTGGGGTGCATGTGTCCCTTCGAAACAGCACACCTGTAACCCGTGGATAAATGCCTAGTAGTGCAATTGCTGGGTCATAGGGTAGTTCTATTTTTAGTTTTTTGAGGAACCTGCATACTGTTTTCCAGACTACCTGCACCAGTTTGCATCTAGCAGTGCAAAAGAGATCCTCTTTCTCCACATCCTTGTCAACATCTGTTTTTGCCTCAGTTATGTTAGCCATTCTAATGTTAGCCATTCTGACAGATGTGAGGTGGTGTCTCAATGTGGTTTTGATTTGTATTTCCTGGATGATGAGTGATGTTGAGCATACTTTCATGTGTCGGTTGGCCATCTGGATGTCTTCTTTGGAGAAGTGTCTATTCATGTCTTTTGCCCATTTCTTCACTGGATTTTTTGTTTTTTGGGTGCTGAGTTTGATAAATTCTCTATAGATTTTGAATACTAACCCTTTATCTGATATGTCATTTGCAAACATCTTCTCCCATTCTGTTGGTTGCCTTTTAGTTTTGCTGATTGTTTCCTTTGCTGTGTAGACACTTTTTATTTTGATGAGGTCCCAGTAGTTCATTTCTGCTTTTGTTTCCCTTGCCTCCAGAGGTGTGTTGAGTAAGAAGTTGCTGTGGCCAAGATCAAAGAGGTTTTTGCCTGCTTTCTCCTCGAGGATTTTGATGGCTTCCTGTCTTACGTTTAGGTCTTTCATCCGTTTTGAGTTTATTTTTGTGTATGGTGTAAGATAGTGGTCCAGGTTCATTTTTCTGCATGTCGCTGTCCAGTTTTCCCTGAACCATTTGCTGAAGAGACTCTTTCCACTAAGTATTCTTTCCTGCTTTGTCAAAGATTAGTTGGCCATATGTTTGTGTGTCCATTTCTGGGTTCTCTGTTCTGTTCCACTGATCTGCATGTCTGTTTTTGTGCCACCCAGGAGTTTCAAAGAAAGTAACAAAATAGGGAATCTCCAGGTTGGAAGTGGGCAGTGGGCAGAGCATAGGGAGCTGGAAGAAGGGAAGGAAGAAGGAGAAAGAAAGAAAGAAAGAAAGAAAGAAAGAAAGAAAGAAAGAAAGAAAGAAAGGAGGGAGGGAGGGAGGGAAGGAAATGTCTTTCCACCCATCCCACAGGGATGTCTATTCAGGCAAAATAACCAAACAGTGGCCAGGGGAGAAAGGCACTTTATGACAGAGTCAGCCTCAACCCGCCTTCCTGCAAGTGTCTATTCAGGCAACTCACAGAGGAGAGGGGGAAAATGGGGTTTCCAGTGACTATCAGATTTCCAGCCACTACATGATGTGAGGGTTACACATCCATTTGTCTCGCCTGTGGGACCCAAGTCTGCGGGTGCCATGCAGCCACCCCTACCTCTGCTGGTCAGTTAGGGGGCCCAGGGCACGCTCGCACAGGCTAATCAGGATAAAGCTGTAGCCATCTTGTAGCCACCCCAGAGCATGAGAAGGAGGGGAAAGAACCTGGAAAAGAAGAGAGAGGTTTGGAGGTGATGAGGGAAGGAAATTGGGAAAAGGGAAGAGTGTGCATGAAGGAGAGTAGTGGGAACCACGGGACACAGGAGACAGCCTTAGGTTGTGCAGGGACACTGCAACAGATGTTCAGGAGTTGGCTAGTCAGCTGCATCTGACTGCCCCCAAGAGTCCCATACTCTCTCCTTGAGGGGGAAAAATAACCCCTGGGGTCCTGGCAGAGCCCCCCAAAATACCATACCAAACTGGGTCCTTGGGTTTACTGAATAGTAGAAGTTGACAAGGGGCCAAATGTAAGTTTCAGGCAAGGATTTATCAGGGCTTGTGCTCAGCACAGGGGAGACGGCACAGAGGAAAGTGTCCTCAGGTTGACTCCCCAAGGAGAGGGCAGGGAGAATTTTTTAAAGACACTTAGGTGGGAAAAGGGTGACATCTAAGCACGTTAAAGTGAGGATTTATTAGCACCTGTGCACCTAAAGGTCATGCTTCTTCATGTGTCTTGTGTCTAATTAATATGTTCAATCTCCACCCCTGGGGGTGATTTTTAGTATTATGATGAGGGGAAAGTTGATGAAAGGTCAGTGCTGGGGTCGACCTCTGTGCAAACTGGTTTGGTCTTGTCTTCACCAGTCTTTGTAGTAGGTATCCTCTCTCCACTTCCCTGAAAGGTGTGCTACTCAGGAGGCATAGAGTTTGAGCTTTTATTTATTTATTTATTTATTTATTTATTTATTTATTTATATGCTGGATTTTGTGGTCAGGTTGGAGGGGATCTGAGTCCAGTTCCTGCTCTGTTCCATCCCTATTTGTGATATTGTTTAAAAAGTTTATTTATTTTGAGAGAGAGAGAGAGAGAGATAATGCACAAAGCAGGGGGTGGGCAGAGAGAGAGAGAGAGAGAGAGAGAATCCCAAGGAGGCTCTGCATGTTAGCGCTGAGCCTGCTCTATCCCATGAACTGTGAGATCATGACCTGAGTGGAAATCAAGAGTCAGACACTTTACTGGCTGAGCCACCCAGGCACCCTGCTATTTGTGATGCTTGTAAGTTGCATCTATTCTATACTGGGGCTTTCTGTTTTATCAGAATAAGCTTCCCCTTTGATAACAAAGACATTCTATTTTGTATAAAATTCTCATTCTAGCTGACTTTTTTAAGCTAAGTATACCTTAAGAGTGTCAATTCTTTAAATAATTATTGTAAAAAGACAACCTGATTCCTAGAAACATATAAACTATCAAAATTGAAACAGGAAGAAATGGGAACGAACAGACTGATAACCAGCAAAGAAACTGAATCAGTAACCAAAAAAACTCCCAACAAACAAAAGCCCAGGGCCAGGTAGCTTTGCAGGTGAATTCAACCAAACATTTAAAGAAGAGTTAATGCCTATTATTCTCAAACTATTCCAAAAAATAGAAAAGGAAGGAAAACTTCCAAATTCATTCTATGAGGCCAGCATTACCCTGATACCAAAACCAGATAAAGACTCCACTAAAAAAGAGAACTGCAGACGAATATCCTTGATAAACATGGATGCAAAAATTCTCAGGAAAATACTAGCAAACCGAATCCAACAATACATTTTAAATCATTTGAGAGAGAGAGCATGAGCAGGGGAGAGACAGAGAGAGAGGGACAGAGGATCCGAAGCAGGCCCCACACTGACAGCAGCATGCCCATGCAGGGTTCTCACGAACCGTGAGATCATGACCCAACCCAAAGTCAGATGCTCAGCCAACTGAGCCACCCACTCAGGCACCATCATTCACCCTGATCAAGTGGAATTTATTCCTGGGTTGTAAAGATGGTTCAATATTCACAAATCAATCGTGAAACACCACATCAATAAAAGAAAAGAACCATACGATCATTTCAATAGAGGCAGAAAAAGCATTTGACAAAGTACAGCATACATTTGTGATAAAAACCCTCAACAAAGTAGGTTTAGAGGGAATATACCTCAACATAATAAAGGCCATATATGAAAAACCCACAGCCAATATCATCCTCAGTAGGGAAAAACTGTGAGCCTTTCCTCTATGGTCAGGAACAAGACAGGGATGTTCACTCTCACCACTGTTATTTAGCATAATACTGGAAGTCTTAGCCACAGCAATCAGACAACAAAAATAAGTAAAAGTCATGCAAATCAGTGAGAAGAAGTCAAAATTTGGCTATTTGCAAATGACATGATATTCTATATAGAAAACCCTAAAGACTCCACTACAAAACTGCTAGAACTGATACACGAATTCAGTAAAGTTGCAGAATACAAAATCAACATGCAGAAATCTGTTGCATTTCTAGACACCAATAATGAAACAGCAGAAAGAGAAATTAAGGAATCAATACCATTTACAATTTCATGAAAAACTATAAGATACCTAGGATTCAGCCTAACCAAAGAGGTGAAATACCTGTACTCTAAAAGCTATAAAACACTAATGAAAGAATTGAAGATGACACGAAGAAATGGAAAGACATTCCATACTCATGGATTGGAAGAACAAATATTGTTAAAATGTCTACACTACCCAAAGCAATCTACACATTTAATGCAATCTCTATTAAAATACCAACAGCATTTTTCACAGAGCTAGAACAAACAATCCTAAAATTTATAGGAGCCACAAAAGACCCCTAATAGCCAAAGCAACCTTCAAAAAGAAAAGCAAATCTGGAGGCATAACAATTCTGGACTTCAAGTTATATTACAAAGCTGTAGTGATCGAGACAATATGGTACTGGCACAAAAATAGACACAGATCAATAAAACAGAATAGAAAAATCCAGAAAGTAAATAGTCAATCTTTACCAAAGCAGGAAAGAATATCCAATAGGAAAAAGTCTCTTTAACAAGTGGTGTTGGGAAAACTGAACAGCAATGTGAAAAGAATGAAACTGGATCACTTTCTTACACACACACACAAAATAAATTCATTATGAATTAAAGAACTAAATGTGAGACCTGAAAAATCCTAGACACCATAAAATCCTAAAGAAGAACACAGGCAGTAGTCTCTTTGACATCAGCTGTAGCAACTTCTTTCTAGATATGTCTCCTGAGGCAAGGGAAACAAAAGCAAAAATGAACTATTGGGATTTCATCAACATAAAAAGCTTCTGTACAGTGAAAGAAACAATCAGCAAAACAAAAAGGCAGCCTATGGAGAATACATTTGCAAATGACATATCTGATAGTATCCAAATATATATATCTGATAGTATCCAAAATATATAAAGAACTTATCAAACTCAATACCTAAAAAACAATCCAATTTAAAAATGGGCAGAAGACATGAATAGGCATTTTTCCAAAGACCTACAGATGGCCAACAGACACATGAAAAGATGCTCAACACACTGATCATCAGGGAAATGCAAATCAAAAGCACAAGATAACACATAACACCTGTCAGAATGGTTTAAACCAGCAACACAAGAAACAACAGGTGTTGGTGAGAATGTGGAGAAAGAGGAACACTCTTGCACTGTTGGTGGGAACGCAAACTGGTACAACCACTCTAGAAAATAGTATGAAGCTTCCTTATAAAGTTAAAAACAGAACTACTCTATGATCCAGCAATTGCACTACTATGTATTTACCGAAATGATACAAAAATACTAATGCAAAGGGACACATGCACCCTGATGTTTATAGCAGCATTATCTACAATAGCCAAACTATAGAAACAGCCTAAGTGTCCATTGACTGATGAATGGATGGAGAAGATACGAGATATGTATATTTTATACACTATATCTATATGTAGATATAGATATTACACAGCCATAAAGAAGAATGAAATCTTGCCATTTGCAATGACGTGGATGAGACAGTATTATGTTAAGTGAAATAAATCAATTAGAGAAAGACATATACCATATGATTTCACTTATATGTGGAATTTAAGAAGCAAAACAAATAAACAAAGGGTGGGGGGCGGGGAGAGAGACAGGCAAACCAAGAAACAGACTCTTAACTATAGAAAATTGGTTATTGAAAGGGAGGTGGGGTGGGGGGATGGGTTAAATAGGTGATAGGGAGTAAGGAGGGCACTTGTTGTGATGAGCACTGGGTGCTGTATGGAAGTGATGAATCACTATATTGTACACTGGAAACTAATATTATACTGTATGTTATCTGACTAGAATTTAAATAAAAACCTAGGGTTGCCTGGGGGCTCAGTCGGTTAAGCTTCCAACTCTTGATCTCAGCTTAGGCCTTGATCTCAGGTTTGTGAGCTTGAGCCCCATATTGGGCTCTGTCCCGAGTATGAAACCTACTTAAAAAAAAATTAACTAAAACTTAAAAAAGTAGTAAAAAAAAAAAAAGACAACCTGATTGGTCTGAATAAAATTGAACAAATGAATGTTCCAACAAGCTGGATTATAGCATTCTTGCCTGTGTTTTATTATTTTGGTACGGTAATAATTATAAACAAATATCCAACACACAAATGTTAGACAAGTTACAGTTCATTGTCATAAGGTTAAGGAAGGTTGTCATCTCCCCAGTTCCTCATAGAAGATGCTCGTGGCTATTGGCATTAGAATTTTGCCTGTATAGGTGAAGGCCTGATAGGTTGCGGGAAGCCCCAGGTGGGGACTGACCAGGCCTCTAATACTCCTATGTGTCACCCCGGAGTCCATATGGTTGTGAGGTCACCTAGATTTGAGATACAACTTGTAATTATGTCACATATGTCATTTTGCCATTTGTCTGCGCCCGCATTTATCCTGCCACCGTGTAACAATGGTCACTGTGTCCTTTGTTGTGCTGCTAATTTGTTATCGTAAGACCTAGGAGGAACTGTGCTCTCAAGCCTGAGTTGGGCGAAGCCCAACTATTATCTTCACATTTTATGATTAGGATACGGGGACCAAAAATGTTAAGCAATTTGCCCAAGGTCATGAGTGCATCAATCTCTCAGAACTGTACTGTTCAATACGACAGCATTGTGCTACTGTCACATGTGACTGTTGCTATGAGTACTCGGTGTGTGGCTGGTCCAAATCGAGATGTACTATAAGTGTAAACTCTGTCTTGGGCTTCAAAACTGAGTCTGAAGAAAGAATGTAAACTATATCTTTCATAATTTTTTTGTATTGATTACATATTTAAATGATTGGGATACGTTAAGCAAAATATATTATTCAAACTCTTTTCACCCTTTTATTTTTACCTTTTTAAAATGCGGCTACTAGACGATCTTAAATTACAAATGGGATTCACATTACATTTCAGCTGGACAGTAGTGTCACAGAACCTATCTCTTCATCTATAAGGTGAAGTTTACAGTGAGAACACATGTAAAGTGCCCAAGTAGCAAGTGTTGTATAAATGGTTTTGTTCCTCCCCCCACCACATTTCCTCACCAGAACACCCAAGCGTCATGACTTTGACATAGGTGAATTTCTAGAGGCTTTAATAGGAACATTGTTCTTCTGTTTCCATCCAGATTCCTCTTCAGCAAGGGCATGTTTTTAGTCATGAGTTAGTTATTCGAAATCTTACGGTGTACAGTTTGTAAATAGCAAGTCAGAAATCTGAAAACTCAGGCCAAGATCCTGAAACTGCCTTACCTACAGCAGAGGCATTAGAGAATGTACCCATTCATAAACTTGCCACAGATGCCGGTAAAAAGATGGACTGACATGTAGGCAGGAAATGCACACAGGGTAATTCATTGCCATTGAAGCTCACTGAGCATCTATCTGGTCGTGATATGAATTATTTATGGATTTCCCCTTGGCACCTTTCTGTTGCAGGTTAATGTCAGGACGGGACCTGCACTTCCCTCTCCGGCCCCCCTGCTGAGCAGCTATGTACAGGGTCAGTGCCCCATCCTAGAACTGGCTGTCCTCCAAGTGGACCCAGCAACTGGCCACTACAATTAGGCTTACTTGTCCAACTGCCAGAAGATGGATGAATTCATCCAGCAGCCAGCCCAGTACTCCTGAACGAGGAACTTGAGATAATTTATAGAATTGATTTATGCTGTTCCTCTTTCCACAAGAATTTGTGGTGGCTATATGATATAAGTGGGTTTTTGTTGAATTTACACAACTGTCCTCTAATTCCATGTTTCTGACGTCCCAGTCAGGAATGACAAATTCCTATGCAGTATGCTACAGTGCCCAGAAGTTACAGTGATGAAGAGTAAGGCAACGGGGAGTTGTGTGAAGAATGCCGGGCCCTCCAGACCCAAGTAGGTCATTGCCTTGTGAGGATGCACATCTGGGGCTGTTACATACTCTGATTTTTCACAAGAAGTCAAATTCCCAGATTTTAATGTGGAAATCTCATGATTTTAAAACTTGGGGACTGGGGCGCCTGGGTGGCTCAGTCAGTTGAGCATCTGACTTTGGCTCAGGTCATGATCTCACGGTTCATGGGTTCGGGCCCCACATCGGGCTCTGTGCTGACAGCTTGGGGCCTGGAGCCTGCTTCATACATATTCTGTGTCTCCCTCTCTCTCTGCTCCTCCCCTGCTCACACTCTGTCTCTCTCTCAAAAATAAATAAAGATTTAAAAAATAATAATAATAATAATAAAAATTTGGGGATTAAGGGAATCCTTCCATTGATCCAATTCAACCAGGCTGTTTATAATTTCTGATCTTGTTTGTTTATCTATATAAATGGCAGACCTTTGTGGGAAGGTACTGTAACTTTTATTCTCCCATATTCTTTTTTGTTCTCTCTCCACCTCACCACACCATGCACACTGCATATAGCATTTGTATCAATTATGATTTCCAGGACTAGACACTAATTTGCCACCTTAATCATTAGTGTTCCAGATTCTTCTTTTTTGTGCATACTTCTCCTTGTTACTCGAAATTCTCCAGACACCAACAGAGAAGAGGAAGTATGAACAGGAGTCAGTAATGGGTCTTTTCTGACAATACACCCTCATCTGTAAGACAGTGTGGGCAAACTCCCTTTGCATCGTTTATATATGGCATTGCCAAGGCATGGCCCAGGGGGCAGTGGCTTAGGAGAGAAGAAGGGAGGAATTCCAGGTCAGGATTCAGAATTCCTCTCCTTCTGATTGAAGATAGTGCTAAAATAATAAAGGCGTGCCTGACCCATCTCCATTCACCCTACCCTATTCCCAGCTCTCCATGGGCCACCCATCTCTGGGAATATGCTCCCTTATCTGGGACTTGTTTTGGGATGAAGGCCTCCTGCCTCCTAATGCTCTCCCCCATTCAACCAGACACTTTGTCTTTGATGACATGCCCTGAGGTCCCAGAGAAGCCTAGGCTATGTCTGCATAAGTCAACAAGACCTTAAGTAAAATTCAGTTAGGCAACTGGCTATGTTGAGCCTAACAGGTCATTTGTTTGGTTTTTGTGCCTTTGTTTGGTTTTGTAGTATTGAGAAAGTCACAAACTGAGTTCTGTCCAAAGGAAGTCAATCCAGACCACTTTCTTACTGATGCTGTGAAGCCAAAATTTTGAGAACTACAATGTAGCTATAAAAGATATTAATTTCGGGGCGCCTGGGTGGCGCAGTCGGTTAAGCGTCCGACTTCAGCCAGGTCACGATCTCGCGGTCCGGGAGTTCGAGCCCCGCGTCAGGCTCTGGGCTGATGGCTCAGAGCCTGGAGCCTGTTTCCGATTCTGTGTCTCCCTCTCTCTCTGCCCCTCCCCCGTTCATGCTCTGTCTCTCTCTGTCCCAAAAATAAATAAACGTTGAAAAAAAATTTAAAAAAAAAGATATTAATTTTAAGGAATTGAAAGAAGACAGCTGTATTTTTCAGGAAATGAATTAAGAAACACTCAGTGAAGCAATATATGCTTCCACCTATGCAAAAGCCCAGACACGCAGCAGAAGTCTGCCATGTTTGTGCACTCATGGGCCACGCCACGAGCAGATAGTTACAATGCTGATGGTGGGGGGGAGGGGAGGGGGGGCGGGGCGGGGATCAGACTGAGTTCTGCCACAGTGCATCTACTTTACTGGTAAAAATACAGGAAGAACAACTTCCTGTGAAACTCTAACTTGGTAGATGAAACATGTGATACAGAGTGCAAAGTTTTACTACTTTCAGAGAAATCCAGTGCACAAACAGAATTTGTTCCTTATGACCTTTGTCCACCCAGTCTTGGAGCTCATGGCCCTTCCTTAGATTTCTTCAGCTAATGACACCAACACACACATTCCAAAATTCTCTGTAGGGAACAGGGGAACAGCCTGATCCCCATTTTTGAGGATATGGGTATTCAGAGACCATGTTTTGTATTTGAGGACACATTTTTTGCCTCCATATTTTGTTTTTACTACATGGTCTACATTTTCTGATGCAGGACATGTCTTGATGCTTGACCTTTTCTGTTCTGGGTACACATTGCTTCCCAATCCCATAATTTGAGGTAGCGCTTATAGCTTATGGAGTGTGGCAGTCTATTGTTTTAGGCAACCCAGGCTCTCTGTGGGTATATCTCCAGGTGTGTAGTGATTAGGGGCTGTGGCTGATTTTCTTCCAATTCCAGTCCCCATAGAGGCAATATTAGAGAAACAGTCATACAGAAAAACACAATCACATAACTTGGTGTTCAGTAGGAAAATCTATGTTTCCCTAAACTGAACGTGCTTTCCTTCAGTCATCTGGTGCTCCATGTTTCTTGGCATTGCTTCCCTTCATGTTCACCTCATCTTCATGATAACACAGGAGTGGGCATTTTGAAAACATGCCTCCTGGTCACAGTACAGACTGGGCTCCAGGCTGGAGCTGGACATTCACAGTGCCTTTGTCAGGTCCCATCTCCAAGCCACAGTTGAGTGGTCCTGGGATGGGGTCTTGACCCATGTGAGCCAATCACCCTCCTCCCCTGGAATTTTAAGACTGGAAATGAGAAAAAAACGAGTGTCTTCCCAGTGGATAAAATTGTACAGAGAACTATGTAGACAGAGGCAGGTATGCAGTCAGCAAGAAGGAAGCCACACAAGGAGAGATGCAGAGCTGAGGCATCCCAGGGGTGTTTGGGTTCAGCTGTTCCTGAGGCTGTCTTCATCCCTACTCTCCTGCAGCTTCTAACCTAGCAATTGTCCATAAAATCCCCTTTTTGGCTAAATCTTGTTCTAATTGGGTTCCAGCACTTACAACCAAAGTTGTCCTAATCATTACAGTGAAGTTAGGTCATGCGCAATCAATATAAACAAGTATACAGTAAATTGCATTTTACTTCAGGGGTATGTTCCTAAAGACCTTTTGACACTTTATACTGGACGGTATTTGCTTCCTGGCCAAGATGGCACTACCATGTATCATTACTATAAATAGTGTGCAATTTACTTGGCCCTCCAGCTTTGATTTGTGTCTAAGTTTGCAGGGTTGTTTTTCTTTTCCTTTTTCTTTTTTTAAGTAGTCAGAATTTGGGGTTGGGGTGGGATTTTTGGTGGCTATAAAAGGTGTCCAAAAATTCTTCTACATTTCTCCTGTCAAAAGACTTTATAGGTACAATTTCCCAAAGTAGTGGCATTAATTACCCTCCCATCAGCAGTATAGAAGGTTTCCAGTTACTCCATATTTTCAGCAATACTTGGTATTGTCAGTCTATTTTATTTGAGTTCTTTGATACCATTATGCAATGGATATCCAATGGTATCACATTATAGTTTTACTTTGTATTTTCCTAATGACTAAGAAAATTGAGCACTTTTTCATATATTTATGGATATTTGGAGACTGTATTTCATTAAGTGTCTGTTCAAGTCTTCAGCCCATTTTCCTATTGGGTTGACTGCCTCTTAGTGACTGATTGAGGTTCATTGTATACTCTGGACATAAGTCCACCTTACATACATGGTGCAAATATCTTCTCCCACATGTGGCTTTCTTCTTCATTCTATTATTAGTGTCTTTTGGTGAACAGGAGTTTTTTATTTTAACAAAAATGAAAAGAAAAACCTTCCAATTTTTTTCTTTCATGGTTAGTGCTTTTTATATTTTGTTTGAGAAATCTTTGCCCCGAGGTATCAAGTTATTCTCCTATGTTTGCTTCTCAAGATTTTATTGTTTTACTGGTCCCAGTTAGATCATACATCCACCCTTGGGTCTGATTTTATGCAGAGTTTGTGTGCCCCACATCAACAGCTCTTAATTATCATTCTAACTAGAAACATGCTGGGTGGCTGAGGATGAAGATCATCTGTGAACCATTGCATTTGGCCGTATGTAACAAACATTGGGAAAGTGGTGGCTTAAATAGAGTAGGGCAGTAGTTCTCAACTTTTGCTGTGCACTAGAATCATCTGGAAGCTTAAAAAAAAAAAAACCTGCATGCCCAGGCTGTACCCCTTATCAATTACATCAGAATCTTTTGAGGTGAGATCCAGGCAACAATAATTTTTAAATCTCCTCTGATGAGTCCTATGGGCAGCTCAAGCTGGGAACCACCAGTTAGGGTTTACTTTTCTTTTACATGACAAGAAGTCTGAAGTTAGGCAGTTCAAGGCTGGTGTGGCAGCTTCACAAAGCATTAAGAAACCAGATTCCTCCCAACCTTGAGCTTTACTATCCCTGGGGATGTAGTCAAAAAATAACAGCTAAAGCCCCAGCCATTGGGTCCCTATTTCACACAATAGGAAGGAGGAAGGTTGAGGGTAAAAGTCTTCACTTAACAATTTCTGTGTAACTGTCAATGGCAGGAACTTCATCATATTGTCACCCACATCTGAAAGGGAGACTGGGGAATGTATTTATTAAGTTGGGATATTGCTGTTCCCAAAAAGATCAGGGTTCTGTTAGTAAAGAAAAGTGGAGACCTGATATTGGAAAGGCAACTGTTTCTACTGTGAGTCTGCTTATGAAACAAAACCAACAGATACCCATTCGAGAGAGTTCACTTCATATCCCTGGGACCCCTTCAGTTATAGTGGAAGAAACACATATGCCACACAATCTAATTATAACTGAAATAAAAGTGTGTTTTCTAAAAAGATCAAGACATATTAAACCATATTTTTACATATGTCTTATTGAAAAAGAGGTCTTCAGCTTAAAGAGCTATATTTCTTTTCTCAGACATTTTTATTGCATGAGGCCCCTTGTGATTTAAAAATCATATTTTTTTCTGACTAGTATCAGGAAAGAGAAGAAAAATGGTCATGTGTTTTTGAGAAAAACTATGATAAGGTACTGTTGGCCAGGCAGGAAACAGCACACCCGTGGCAGGCTTTGAGTGCCACGCTGCAGAGTTTGGGGCTCATCCTCTGCAGTGGATGGAGCACTCCTTACCCCCAGCCACTCCCCAGTCCTTCTCTCCAATAAAGACTAACTTATTGCCAGGTGTGCCCCAGTTTTTGGTTCTAGTTCTTGGTTCCATCCCTCAGGAAGCTCAGATGTATCCCTTTTGTATGTCTAAGCTAGACGGCAGGGGTTTCTGTAACCCTTTGCTGGAAGGCTGATGTTAAGAGGTCTTGTTTTAATGAGGAGGCAGGAGAAATGAGATCAAATGCCTGTGCCGGTTGTGAGAAACAGACAGATGGGAGTTGCAGCTGACCCCAAGTGCAGGAAGAGAAAGGGAGAAGAGCAAAGGCTGAGTCTGAGACTTCTGCCTCAGTCACTGTGAGCAAGGGGGGATACTAACCCCTTAAATGGGGACATGGGCAGGAAAAGATGTATTGTGGAGAAAGATAATGAGTTTGGTTTGAGACGGAAAAAACAACCAGAGCTGGTCGCTAACATATGTGGAGAGGGAGTCCCCTCTGGGCTCATTCTTTGTTGGAAAGTCTACAGTGGGAAGACAATCGGACAGAGATACAGGAGGGGCCATGAGGCCTTACGCTGACTTACGGAGAGGTGTGCTGGGGGCAGAGATGGGGATGGAGGAGGCACACTGGCAAAAAGCAGAGGGAGAAAGAGGACAAAGGGCCTCCACTGAGCAGCACAACTTGGACCCATTAACATGGCAAGGTGGGAAGAAGGCATAAACTCAAAACTAGAAAGGACACAGAACAGTGAAGTGCTGTGCACAGTACAGCAGAGGGCTTTTCAAAGGAAGAGGGGGGAAATCCAGGCTGAGAACCATCAGGTTGAGCATTCGAGGGTCCTGGGAAAAACTGGCCATTCTGCAAGCCTAAAGATACAACTGGAACTCTCCTAGCAACCCCACCCCCACCCTCCAAACACTACCACCACACTTTGGTGTTCTCCACCAGGACAGTTTCCATACTTGCATACATGTGTATACCTTTTCTTTGTTCAAGGTTGGAATTGTATTTCACACATTGACTGTAAGTTGTTTTTATTAAAGTGAACATAAAGTGATCACTATAGTGTTTGGGCAGGTCTGGGTTAGGGCAGAACTTGAGGATACAGGAGCTGCAGAGTCCTTCAGGCTGCAAAGCATGGTGGGAGAAGAAGGGACCCCTTCCTGCCCTGGGTGTGGTTTCCCCAGCCCCTCCCTGCCAGAGCACTCTTTCTATCCATCCTTTGTCCCATCTTAAAGGGTGAATGCTCTTGGAGAGGACACTGTACTGAAGTTCACAAAGGCTCAGCCAGTCACGAAAAGATGAGAACCGAAGATGGGAAATTGTGTCTAATCTTTAGTAATCCTTTCTGTGACTGCTCCAGACTTTCCCCATGTCCACCAGGCCCCTGATCCCATTCCCATCTGCTTTCTGCTGCTCTAAGGACAAGCTGTTTAACAAAATATAAGCCTAGGAGGCCTCAAGTTTCAGGTAGCTCCCCCAGGACCCCCAATCAGAATGGCAAGGACTGTACGCGGTAAACCCTCACAACATCCCCGCAAGGTGACCAATATCGTATTTATTTTACAGATGTGAAAACTGGGCTTCTGAACATTAAGTATAACTAGGCCTAATTACTTGATATATTAATATAATATGCACAATATAATTTATAACATATATACTAATATGAGGCACACACCTTATTAAAATATATATCATATATTCATATATACCACATTGATTAAATGGAAAATCTGGGATTCAAACTAAGCCTGAGGCTCAGGTCCACTGATTCCCATGAAGACATTATGAACTAAGAAGATTTTGGAGAGGTTGGAAGCCAAGATCTACTGTTCAGCTATGGCTAGAAAGTGTGTTTTGTTTGGTCCACCTGCTATTTTAAAATATGGAAAATTAACATTAGAATCAGAATTTCAGTTTCTTCTGAAAAAGCAGATCTGGCTCCTCTGGGTCTCTATCCCCAGGAGGTGACAAGTGGTCAGAGCCGTGTAGGGGCTGCCCCTTCACACTGGGCAACTGGGTGGAAGTATACTCATCCCCGACTATGGTCACTGGTTTTGATGACCTGTCTGGGCCCAAAGGCCTGTGCTGCCTTGGTGTGATGCAGTGTCCTTTCCAGGGACATTCACTCTTAAAAAAACAAAAGCACACCCACAAAAACAACTTTGTTATGGAATAACTGACAAACATAATTGTATGTATTTGAAGTGTATGACATGATTTGATAAACATATGTATTGTAGAATGATTACCAACATCAAGATAATTATCAAAGAGAAAGCCCTTATACCTAAGTGATAAGTCATAACAAAATACTAATGTTCAGGCAACAGAGAATCACCAAGAAAAGTATTTTTTGTCTGGAGTTCTCCCCTAAAATTAAGCCCATATAAATAACTTCTGATTTCTGCATACTCTCAAATTCAAGCTGGAAACTTGTTACATTTTTTTATGTAAAAAGTGGGTTGTTCGTTTGTTTTGACCTCTTATCTCTGGCTTTTTAAAAAAAACTTGAGGTATAATTGACATATAACACTATATTAGTTTCAGGCATAGAACAGAATGATTTGCTATTTGGGGATACTGTGAAATGATCACTACAGTAAGTCTAGTTAACATCCATCATCACATATCATTACAAAAAAGTTTTTTTCTTGTGATGAGGACATTGTTTTTGTATTTTCCTCAGGTCATTTCATTTAATCATACAAATAGAATGGTCTCCAAACATAATGCATTGCCAAGCCAAATACAGAAGATGATCACTGGATCGTAATGACTTTGCCCTCTCCTGTTTATGAGATTTAACGCCACCCCAAAAGCTTTTTAACAGTTTTGGGAGAGGCCGTTATTTTGCAAAATGTACTTTCTGTTTCTGGGCCTTATGTGTAGGGCCATTTAGGGAGCAGCCGTGTTTGCACAGTGAGTTTTTCTGTGGAAAGTTGTTTTTGCGAGAGACACTCACTTAGTGTTTTCACATTGCTGTATCCCTGTTGGCAGCAAACTTAAATGCCAGTAAAAGGTGAAAGTTACCAACTGCAGCTCGTATGGTGAGAACCTCAATGTTGTAAAGAAATGGACTTACCTGAAGAAGGACCAGTACCAACTCTGTGTAGCTCGTCACTGGTACAAACCACGTGTTTTCTCTGAGGATCCAAGAGGCTTCTGCTGAAGTTATTTCCTTGCTTCCCCAGTGGATCAAGGGGAAATCCATGGAGCTGCTATTCCTTTGCACGTTTCTCCTATACTATTCACTCATGGGTGGGTCAATTAATTAATTTTAAAACATTCACCTAGCACTTGTGTGCCAGGCCTCATCCACCCTTTCTTCTGGGCATAAATAGTGTAAGACCCTGGATGGGAGTGAGGATGGAGAGAAAGAAAAGAAATTAGAGTCATGCTAAATGGCCAACTGGAACATGCAACCTCAGGGAGCTCTCTCAGGAAAAGGACTGAGCTGGGCTGTAGCCTGTGCATAGGTTGGTACGACTCACCCTCACCCTGACCTGGGTTCTGGGGTGCAGGCTCACCTTTCTGCTTCCTTCCTCTCTCGCCACACCCCTCTCCCCGGTCTCCTCCACCTCCAGCTCCTTTGGGTATAGTGGGAAGACTCAGGATATTGAGTTCTGGGCTTTGTTGACCCTAAGCCAGTGATGTGACCTTAGCCAAGCCACCTTGCTGCTCTGCACAGTGATTTCTTTTTATGTGAAAAAAGCACTTTCCCAGAGAGACTTTAGGGTTCCTCCTTGCTCCTAGGGTCCTCAATTCTAGGCTCAGGATGTTGGCAGATTTTTCAGCTTTCCTACATAACTTCTGGCCCCATAACATGTGATGATGAACTTAGCCTGAGTCACTCTCTAAAATGAGCCAGCCTTTAAATACAATACCTACTTGAAAGCTTTCTATGATTGTGTTTAGTTTCTGCAAAGTTCCTAGGACTCCTTTTATACCTTAGCAGTGGTTGGGGAAGGCCAGCGTCATGATTAAGGACACAGACTCCAGCAGGATGGCTGGGCTGATTCCAGCTTAGTGACTTCTTAGTTGCATGAATTTGGGCAAGTTATTTAATGTCTCTTGCCTCAGTTTTCTTGTGTGTAAAACAGGCAAAATGAGAGTTTCAGCCTTTTAGAGTTGTTGTGAAGATTAAATTAAATATTATTATTTTAATGTTTATTTATTTATTTATTTTGAGAGAGAGAGAAAGTGAGAGAGAGCCACTCTACTGAAATGGCTCTCGTGAAGGCGGCCAGTGGCCTAGCTGATAAACCCATGGCTTCTACTCACCCCCATCCCTCTCCATCTTGCTGGTGTCACCTGATCTTTCTTCTGAAGTCTGATGTTCATTTCCCACTCCTGCCAAAGAGCAATAGCTCTTTATCTCTTAACAACTCTAAGGGCAGCAGAGCCTGAATTGAAGTCATCTTCCTCCCATACATCTCCAACACTGTAACTTCTGCTTTGGTTTGGAATGCTAGTAGCAATCAGCCCCATCGCTGGGTTCAAAATCTTTGTGCCACTTTTTCCACTTCCTCTCTCTGGTCTTCTAAGCTAGGACTGATTAGCTCTTGCCCAGAGGATCCAACCTCCTTCCCTCATCCCCCACTGTGCAGGCTGCCACCAGGAGGATCAGGACCCACCTTCTGACCACAGCTCTGACTAGCCATTCTCAAAAACATCTGATGATTGCACCTCATCTACTGAACAAAGTTCATACTCCTTCTGCTAGCACCAAAGCACTCTTCCAGTATCCCATCCCCAACCACCTGACCCCAAACACCATTCTTTCCATGCAACCTCACTTCCTGCTATATTCCTGCCCTTTCCCCACACTCCAGACAAATTGAATAGCTGTGTTCAGTTGTGTGTGCCACCAAGTGCTTTGTGCCCAGAACATAGTAAACACCCTGTAAATATGTGTCAAACAGGAAAGAAATATGATACGTAGTCAAATGACAACTATGGCAAATTCTAAAAGGGGGAAGAAGTTTTCTAAATATTTGTTCTTTTCTGCAGAGGCCAAGATGATGACTTTTCCTTTAGCCTTGGAACTTGAAGAAATTGGCACATGTACTTTCACTGCAAGGTTGAAGCTTTCATTTGAAAGGAGAAATTATTTCACATTGCTGGGCAGGGGGTACTTTCGTAATTATAAAAACATTTGACAGACACTCAAGTGTAATGTCCCTTTATAGGAGGGCAATGAAACAGTAAATTATAAGGACCATTAGATGATTAGAGGAATTATAGGATGGGTTTTTTTTTTACCCTTATCAGATTTTTCTAGTTAAAAACTCAATTCTCATTTGAGGCAAGTTCTTTTGGGCACTTTCCCAATACAATTCCAATTTATTTTTCCATTAGCTGGGAGCAGTTCTTATATTTTTTCATTCTAAGTCCATGATGCCAAATCCACATTGTGCTAGAAGTTTGGGAGTCCAGCTCCCTAGTACTTCTGAATATCATCTTCTGTGTTATTGCTGAATGGCAACATAAATGTGACCAGTGAGATACAATTCAGGTTGGAAAATTAGAAGGCTGATAAAAAAAAATAATACCACACAGGCAGGTTTTTTTTTTTAATGTTTTTATTTATTTTGGGGAGAGAGAGAGGGTGAGTGCAAGCTGGGGAGGGGCAGAACGAGGGAGGACAGAGGATCTGAAGCAAGGTCCATGCTGATAGCAGAGAGCCTGATGGATGGCTTGAACTCACAAACCATGACATCGTAACATGAGCCAAAGTCAGAAGCTTAACCAACTGAGCCACCCAGGTGCCCCATACATAGACAGTTCTAATGAATGCTAAAATACAAGAGGATTTATCTGACTGATCTCCTGTTTTGGGTTTTGGGGAAATAAATGGAATGTGGAGATTATGATCATCATTATTAGAAATAGATTATTTCTGGGGCACCTGGGTAGCTCAGTCGGTTAAGCCTCCAACTTTGGCTCAGGTCATGATCTTGCAGGTTCGTGAGTTCGAGCCCCATGTCAGGCTCTGTGCTAACAGCTTGGAGCCTGGAGCCTGCTTCGGATTCTGTGTCTCCCCACCCCCCACCCCCGCCACTCCCCCATCATGCTCCGTCTCTCTCTCACTCACTCAAAAATAAATAAACATTGAAAAATTTAAAAAAAATTTTTAGTTTATTTATTTATTTTGAGAGAGAGAGAGAGAGCACAGCAGGGGAGGGGCAGAAAGAAGGAAAGACAGAATCCCAAGCAGACTCTGCACTGTCAGCATAGAACCTGATGTGGGGCTTGAACTTTTGAACCTTGAGATCATGATGTGAGCTGAGATCAAGAGTCTGACGCTTAACTGACTGAGCCACCCAGGCACCCCAGACATAGATTATTTCTATCCTCTGTATGACAGTTTTAGAATCTGTATATCAATAAGTCATGCCCTTATCAAACCTTGGCCTTGTTGGATCTCTGGCTGCCTTGATGAGGTTTGGTGGCTTGGCCTCTCTATCTCTTCAGCCCATGACTAATTGTTTTAAATTCAAATTTCAAAATGGAAATAAGTAAAAGTACCTACATTTTTCAATGCACAGGTGACAGGAGAATGGAATAATAGAGCACATAATATACACTGTGGGTAATCTAAAATACAAGTCCTATTTTTGAAGACCGGGCAGCCTTCCTCAAATCCCTGACCCCTCTGCTCTGCCCTTCATGAAGCGTTGTGTGAGGGTAGTTTTAAGAAGTGTAGGAATCAAGCCTTCAGCCTCCTAGACAAGTTCAAGTCTGACTGTCCTTGTCCTGCCTGCAGTACACACTCCCCTCCTACAGTGGCTTGACCTGATAGACAGGTCCAGCACTGCTTCAGTCGTGCCTCCACTGCTTAGCCTGCTTCTCCCTCAGGCTGCTGCTTCTTACCCTTTTGTGGACTCATTTCTCTTCTCTCTACTTTCCTCTCTACCTCCGCCTTCCTTTTTGCTCAAGGTTTCTGTCTTCTCCATCCTCTGTCTTTCAGCTTCTGCCCTGATACTGCATGACATTGCATGTCCTTTTCATTGTTATTATTATTATTTTGTTTGAGAGAGAGAGAGAGAGAGAGAGAGAGAGAGAGAGAGAGAATGAGGAGAGGAGAGGGACAGAGGGAGAGACAGAAAGAATTCCAAGCAGGTTCCATGCTCAGCATGCAGCCTGACGATGGGTAGGGCCGGGGGATGGTGGTGCTCAATCCCATGGACCCTAAGATCATGACCTGAGTCTAAATCAAGAGTTGGATGCTCAACTAAATCAAGGGAGCCACCCAAGTGCCCCAGTATGTCTTTGTTTCAAAACCCTTCAGAGAAGAGATTTGCTGAGTTCTGTTGGTCTTGGTCCAGTTTAAATCACCTCTATAGGGCAGGGTACAAGTGTTAGGACTCTGTATCCTGGGACACTAGCTAATCTGTTAATAGTTAGACATCTGTGAGTTGGCCATCACATTGTTGTGAGTCACAACTCTTGATTATGTATATATCTGTCTACCTGTAGATCTATATATCATTGAATTAAACTAGGAAAATGATTACTCAATATATTTAGCCTGTTTGATATGCAAAGCTTTAGATAACATGGAGTGCTTATGAGGAAAACCAACAGGAACAAAAGGTTCTCCACAATGAAAGCATGGGGCAATTACTCATTGGAGAAAGACATCATCTGAGGAAATACCAGGCTGGCTGTCTGGGAGATGACACAAGGCTATGAACCAGGCCTGGGAGCCCAGAGGAAAAGAAACAGGGCCCAACTAGCACAAGACTTGAGTTTACCTAAAATGAGGCCTCTGTGTTTCTAACTCAACTGTGTTCAAGTTTTTTGTACCTCAGACCTGTTCTCTTGCTTCCTAACCTGGGAAGCACTTGTTGTCACCTCTCTTACCTCTAGGGTATGAACTGAACCTTGCTCCTTCATCCCCTTCTCATACAGAACCAGAGGCAGGTCACTCTTATAGCATGTACCCTCAATAAGCATTTGTTAAGTACACAAAACAAATGGCTGTCCAGAAACTTTTTTTAAAACTTTTTTTAATGTTTATTTATTTTTGAGAGAGAGAGAGATGGAGTGAAAGCAGAGGAAAGGCAGAGAGAGAGAGACATAGAATCCACTTAACTGACTGAGCCACCCAGGCGCCGAGAGACACAGAATCTGAATCAAGCTCCAGGCTCTGAGCTGCAGGCACAGAGCCCGACATGGGGCTCAAACTCACGAGCTGTGAGATCATGACCTGAGCCAAAGTTGGAGGCTTAACCACCTGAGCCACCCAGGCGCCCCCCAAAAACTTTTTTTAGAGAATTTCTTAAAAATTCATTTTACAAACCACTCTGTGGAGATTGTCTTGGAATGTCTAAACTGGTACTTCCATGCACCAAGATTTTATATTCAGAAGACCTTCTCAAGTTCTTACACTGTTTCCACCTCCCCGAACTCCTTATAATGAAGATGACCTGAACAAATCTATTGAATGGAGTGTTCAGAATTCTGGAAGATTCTTTTCTCTGAAGAGACACCTGAGTTCTCACTATAGTTCATTTCTGAAGTGATATGGCATTTTCAGTTGCATCTGAGACACCCATATTAGAACATTAATTTACTGAAGACAACCGTCTTTCTCTATTCTCCTTTCGCTTATCATATGCCTTGTGATTTTGATCCTAGATCAATTTAAAGTTTAAAGTAGGAAGCACAAGCAAGGCAAGGAGCAAATATTTACTAAGCACCTCTAGTAGAGGTGTGCAGATGGACTGTATAATAGCAGCTCAGTAAATATTTGTTTGATAATCCTAAAACTCATAAGACCCATTTTCTTTTCTTTTTCTTTTTATGTTTTATTTATTTTGGAGAGAGTGCACATGAGCAGGAGAGGGGCCAAGGGAGAGAATGACAGAGGATCCCAAGCAGGCTCCACACTGACAGCAGCAAGCCCCATGTGGGGCTCCAACTCAAGAACTGTGAGATCATGACCTTAGCTGAAGTTGGAAGTTCAACCGAAGGAGCCATCCAGGTGTTCCCCCATTTTCTTAAATTCAGATAAAAATGTTACAGCAATTCTGTAGCTGGTATCAATGACATGAGAACTTCTTTACCCTTGAATATTAGAATTTGTTATAATATTGCTTAAAACAATTTTTTTTTAAATAAAAAAAAATATTTATTTTTGAGAGAGAGAGAGAGACAGAGCATGAGCAGGGGAGGGGCAGAGAGGGGGTCGGGGGGAGACACAGAATCCGAAACAGGCTCCAGGCTCTTAGCTGTCAGCACAGAGCCTGACATGGGGCTGGAACTCACAAACTGCGAGATCATGACCTGAGCCAAAGTCGGACGCTTAACTGACAGAGCCACCCAAGCGCCCCTATAATATTGCTTTTTTTAAAAAGATATTTTATTTATTTTTGAGAGAGAGCACACAAGCAGGGGAGGGGCAGAGAGAGAGGGGGACAGCGGATCCGAAACAGGCTCTGCACTCACAGCAGTGTGCCTGATGTGGGGCTGGAACTCACAAGCCCTGAAATCGTGACCTGAGCTGAAGATGGATGCTCAACTGACTGAGCCACTCAGGTGTCCCAATATTGCTTTTCAACCCAGAAATCATCAGTGCTTTCCTCTTATCTGATCCTGAGGCTAGAACTCTATTGCACTCTCCTCCATGACCTGCCCCATTTCCCACAGTGCCTCTGCTTACTCCCTCCCACCCAGGTGTCCTGAACAACCAGTGTGCACTGCCCTCTGTGTGTGTGTGCTCCTTCTCTTGTAATGCTTGTGTCTTTTTCCCCCTACACTTGCTTGAATCCTACACCTGTTCTTGAAGGCTCAGAGCAAGTGTGTCTTGTTTCACAGAGTCCTCCTTCAATCCATCAATGAACCCTTGCAGAGTAGCTCCCCTGTGCCTGCCATACATTGCTTAATAAGATGTTCCCTACCCACAAGCAATAACAGCTGAGTGAATGAGGCACCTAAGTCAGCAGAGTATATTGGGGCGGCCCAGCTGTTTTCACTTAGCAAAATACAGAGAAAATGGTAACATTCTTCATGGCCCCCAGGCTGCCTGCAGCTGGAGGGTTCCGACTGCCCCAGATCTGACCCAACCACTTGAAAGGCTGAGAGGTGTCAAAGCTTGCTCTTCCTCCAGCTAACACCAGCCTGGAATCTCAGGAAAATGGTACAGTGTGATGAATCCATAGGTAGGAGTAGGGATAGGATTGCCATGGGTCCCTCTCCCAGGTTTGGAGGTAAGGACGGGCTTTGCAGGGAAGTGGCAACCAGCTGAATCATGAGGGATGTTAGCTAGCCAAAGAGGGCAGTGCAATGGGGATGGGGAGTGAGTTGCTTGAGCCAGTGCCACTTTGTGGAAGGGAGGGAAGGTTTCAGGATGGCATGGCTTGGCTTGAGGGTTAGAGGAATGTGGCTCCAGTGGCAAGCAGGCATGAGACAATGAGAGCCTTGGGTGTTCTTCCAAATAGACCGTGAACTCCTTGAGGGTTAAGACCACATTTTACAATTCTGTGTCTTCTAGACTACTGATCATGTAAGGGCTTAATACATTATCGTTTGATAGAAAAGTCTCTCTTTACTGGCGACAGTGTTGTGATGGCTGCCCATGAGACAGGTTAATGGTCTGTTTTGGGAACCATGTGAATGTGAACTATGTTTTCTACAGTTTGTATAAGTCCCACAGGAGCGGAAAGATCTGACAGCCTTACAGTTCTCCGTCCCTCATGTTTCCAGGACAAGCTTCTGGTTTCGCTTTCAAGAATGCCTGACATAGCTTTTTATTCTGACCCTGGGTCAGTTATCTACCCATTGTCTCTGGTCTCACACGTGCTGCCTTTGTGTCCTCGGCTCTGCGATACTGGAGCTGGGAGTGAGCTAGCTACAGTTCCCCTGGCTTCCTGGAACTTTCTGTTAGTGTCTACCAACAGGAGGCACTAGCTGGAGATGAGAAGGCATATGAAAGAGAGAAGCTTCCTGCTTCTGCCACCAACAGTGTGGCAGTTGCTTGAGGTTGTTGGCAACAGCTGCATGAGCTGAGGGGGTAGGTTGATTGCTGCCTGCCACCCAGGTTGAGGCAGCATTTTTTAAGGGTTCCATAACCAATAGCAGTAGTTCTTCAATAGTGCAGTAGCAGATGCAAGCTCAAAGTTTCCACCTACGGGCATTAGCAGCCCCTGATCCTTGGGTATCCATCCTGCTTTCTCTTTGCTCTTCACCCCCTTCTTTCTTCATCCAGCCCTTTCAATACCTTTGCAATCAATCTCCTGTGTATTAATTCCTCTGTCCAAAATACCTAGAATAGTTTCTTTTTTCTTGTCTGACTGGTCCTTGGCTGATACAGACATGTACTTGTAGGGCTGTGATCAGTCACTATAAAAGAGGGTAAAGAAATACTGGGTTATTATGAAAAAGGTGACAAAGATTATGTTGTCTAGATATCCATAGCTCCAAATGGCATACTATTTGGAAGTCATGATCCTGAGTGTATTTTTGTTAAAATTTTTTTAATGTTTATTTTTGAGAGAGAAGGAGACACAGAGTGCAAGTGGGGAAGGGGCAGAAAGAGAGGGAGACAAAGAATATGAAGCAGACTCCTGGCTCCAAGATGTCAGCAGAGAGCCCAATGCGGGGTTCGAACCCACGAACTGGGGGATCATGACTTGAGTCAAAGTCGGACGCTTAACTGACTGAGCCACCCAGGTGACCCTGAATGTATTTTTCGAGTTAAGGTTTTTATTCTGTTTGAAATAAACTGATAGAGTAGCACAGTTGAACTGCTGGAATTGGTTTTATGCATGGACGGATTTCAGATGTAGGGCTGTTGATCCAGCATCTTTTACAAGTACCAAATTCACAGAGGAAGAAAAAAGAAAAAAAATCCCTAAAGCACGCTAATTCTCTGGTGCACAATTCTCTTCCACTGTGCCTTCAGAGTATACATCAAATATAATAAAACCAGTGAGTCAGCTTTAATGGTGTGGCTAAAAAGGGAATGATCCCTCCAATCCTCCTAAACACTCTTGGCAGAGACTTTTCCTGCCACAAGGCATTGCTGATTGTTCTAACAATGCCTGGAAGAGAGCCCTTTCCTGGTAAGATGGTTGGATTTTCTTTTGTCTTGGGGCTTTCCTTGAAAAATTTTAGCTATGTCTTATACACATATGCAAACACCACTGACCATAACACTTAATAGTGAGGTCTTATAATTCCAAAATTACATAGTCACACAAGATGGCTTTTGTCTGAACAATCTGATAGACCCATTTACCCCAACAGTGTGAATGTGAATGAAATAGGAAAGGCATCTTTCAAGGTTTCTCTCACATGGAGATGAGCAAAGGTGTGAGGAGGAAGGGTAAAAATAAATAAAAATAATTTAGTTCTCTGCTGTCCTTCATCTGGATTAGCCTTAATGTCCACCTAGAGTTGAATATTAAATAGGTTGGTTCTATTTGAATTCTGTTGTTAATTTCTTGGCCTTTGTGTGCTCTGTTTGATTACATGACAGAAACAGTTGGGACACTGTGCCTGAAACACATAACCTTTTACTTCCTACCCTGGTCCTGGTTCCCCTGTAGCTTCTAGACTATAGTGATAGAGCACACTGTTTATCAAGTGAAATGAGAGAGTTCCTGCCACTTCTCAGGAACCATTTAAAAAAGCCAGGAAGGACCTCCCGGTGCGATTCCTCTGAAGCCTTTACAATTTAAAGAAGATCCCATTCAAGCAAGAAGCCAACAAACCAGAATCACTTTGATAAGCACTCATATATGATGCAGTTTGATTGCTAATGTATGGAAGGGACTGGAGTTAAAGAGAACTACAGATCATGTGCTTGATTTCTTAGAAGTTGATTGCTGTAGGCATGGCCTCACCAACAACTACGCACCATGAGAACAATAAAGGGAAAAGATTAGCTTCTGGTGTGTACTTGGCTTTTAGCTCAGGTATTACCTTCAGGAAGACTCCCCTGCCCTGAGAATCTGATTGATGGCCCCATCCTATCTTCTATTCTAGTGCCTTGAATTTGTGGCACTGTCTTGGGATTTAATTCCTTACCCACCACTTGCATTAGTTTGTGAGTGTCCTGTGGTTAGATGCCAGGTGCCTCTATACCTCATAAATACTCAGAAAACATGGAAAGAACATAGCAGTTTTGTTGGGGACAGAATACAGAATGGTGAAGTTACAGGCAGAACTTCTTGCCTAAGCATTTCCCTTATTTCCACTGACTGAATTAAAGGCCTGGACAAGGCAAAAAGAGAAACTGTAGAGTAGAGAAGGAACAAAAAGGGAATAATAGAGGAGGAGAATCATCACAGAAAAGATAAGAAAAAGAGAAAGGACTCAGTGGGGTTTGGAATGACTGCCTTTATTAAACAGATACCATAGATTCTGGAAAATCCAGAATCGTGTGCTCTGCAGTTAGGATGAATGAACAGCCAATTATGATCAATGCCTTGGAGGCACATATTCCATGTCTTTCCAATTCTTAGGACAATGAACTGAAATCCAGATTTTCCTGAGCTAAAATGTGAATGGTCTGTGACCAGTTTAACTGTATGGCCAGATTTCTTCCCAAACCTGCCCTCCTGCTGACAGGGAGAAGCAACATATTATCAAAAAGGCCCCCAAAGGAAAGCAGTTGTGATTTTTGTTTTTGTTTTTGTTTTTGTTTGTTCTGCTTGCCTTCTGTCTTCTGCTGTAGGTTTCTCCACTAACCAGTGTCCAAAGGGAATTCCTGCTGTCTTCCTGAATAAGCCCATTGAGTCTGTAACTGAAACTTGTCCTTCCAGGCTTTCCTTTCTCCTCTGACATATGCCTCTGCTTACAGAGTGTTTGTGAATGCTTTCATTTCCTTCTTTCACTGAGAAGGGGAAAAATGGAGAAAGTGGAGAGAAACATATCTTTTTAATATTCATCCATTCAACAAAATTGGTCAATTGCTGAGGGCTTGAGCAGAGAGGTAGTGTGGTGGAATGACGTAGGGGCTCTGGAATCAAACAGACCAGGATGTGAATTCTGGTTCTATCATTTACTGGCTGACTAAATTACTATTTGTATCTGCCAAGTTAGTCTCCCAGGGCCTCAGTTCCTTCCTCTGTAAAATAGGAACAGTAGCTACCTGTGCTATTTGACCTTTTGGCCAATCCTGTGGGCATGGCTTGGTGGCTTTCTTCATCATTTGTCAAATGGCAGAGCTTTCTCCATTTGCAAGAGGGAGTGTGCTTGTCTGTCATTAAGAGCAATGTATAATAAGACCTAGGATTTTCCAATCCCAAAATATATTTTAGACAAGATGTATTAAACAATGTCTCAGTCTTTATTGCTTACATCTGGTCATGAAATCTTATTGCCAGCTTGCTACCAGGAAATGTCTTTGTCATAGAATACAGTAAATCTGACTCTCAGGCCACCAAAGCAGAGAGAGAAGTTGTCATTTAATGTCATGGCTGTCATGCCTAAGTTATGTTCATGGTGGTGGATAGTAGATGAACCTTTTTGTCTGTTTCCTCTGAATCAAGAGAGGACCACAGGAGGAAGGGAATCATGCATCTCTTCCCTGACCTTTAAAACAGGTCAACATTCAGAGAGAAATATCACCATGGAAGAACTGAGAAACTCATACATATCATAGCTGATTGTTAATTACTGTTACCTTGAGACAAAAAAAAAAAAAAAAAAAAAAGCACGGGGGTGGGGGTTGGATTTTTCTGGGGGAAACAAACGATTGAGGTTTGCCTCTTAGTTTTGAATTTTTGGATTGCTGTTTTCTAAAAAGAATTTGGGAGCTTGGCAAGAAGAAGGGTGTCTCCTTGATCTTCGGCCTCTCAATTCCCTGTAAATATTAACTTGCAGGGTTGTTGTTGGGATTACTGTAACGGTTAAAATAACACATCTTTGGTGTATTATCCAAAAGATGATGTGCCCAACTGTAGTTACTATTAACCAAAGTCGCAGTACCTATGAATACTAAGCAAAACAGAGGCAGACCGCTCAGGCTGTCTATAGTTGATTATCTAGTTGGTTCTGAAGTTAACTTCAAACGTTTTGACATGGTGAACGACTGGAACACGGGGCTCAGGAGAAAGGGTCAGGACAGGTGATGAAGCGGAAAAATCAAAGGCGTTAACACCCAAATGATCTGCCTTTAAATCTTGTATTTCTCCTTCCTATGCTTACGCTAGTCCTTCTTCCTGAGTCCCAGCAAATTGGGGATAGCGATGCCTGTCGCTGGGGATGCCCTGAAGGTCAGAGATGGACGGTGAGGCTGGAACTACGGGGCCTCCGAAGCTATTGTTTGGATTAGGGCGGGAGCCGCCCCTGGGACTTGTCGCCCGGAGGAATGCTGCCCAGGCTGGACGGTCGGGTAACGGGACAGCAGCTGGGGCTAGGGGCTCGGGCTGAGGCAGCCCCGGGTGGTCGGGTCGCGAGCCCAGGCGGAGGCCGAGGGCTCCCTGGGGCCTTGCGTTGGCAGCCTGAGCTGCCTCTGCACACGCCGGGGAGGATTAAAACCAGATGTGGCGGCGGGGCGGCGCGGAGACGCCAAGCTCCCGGAGCCTGGGGCCGGAGACCAACACGCCGCTCCAAACCTCGCCGTGACATTAAATGAAGGGGGAGAAAAGGATCTCAGGAGAGTTATATGGGCTGCGAGACGGCTCCCCTAAATGACAGCCAGGCGGGCCACTGATGCGAGCAGCTCGGCCGCGCGGGGGCGCTCAGTGGAGGGCGCGCAGCACCGGCGGCCAATGGCTGGCGGGGTCGCGGGCGGGGCCGGGGGGCGGGGCGGCCGCGGCGCTCCAGCGGCGGGGGCGGAGTCGCGCTGGGGAGGCGGGGCGCCCGGCAGCGGCGGCGGCGGCAGCGGCGGCCACAGCAGCCTTGGCGGCGGCCGCGGCAGGACTGGCAGCGCCAGCGGCGGGTGAGGGGCTTGCGGCTCGCGGCTTGTGGCGGCGGCGGCGCACGGGCTGCCTCGAGGTAGGGGCGCAAGGCGGCTGCGCGGAGGGGCGCGGGATGGAGGGGCGGTGCCGGTTTCTGGGCTCTGAGACGCTGGGGTCGCGGAAGATCCACCTGCTGGTAACGGAGCCGCCCGCGCCGCGGCCCGACCCGGAGCTCGCGCGTCTCAGGCTGCTGCGGGGCCGGCTCCGGGCGCGGGCTGGGCCTCGGGGCGGGGCGCGGGCCGGGACGCCCTGGCCGCGCGGTCAGCCCCGCGCCACCGCTGCCTCTGCTACAGACCCTCGGTGCCGTGCTCTCTCCCGGTGGCCGGCAGGGCGCCTGGTGCGTTTCCCGGCGCGGCGGGGCTCGTTGACTTTGGGGCAAAGTGGAGGAAAGTGTGGGCTTGGGGGGTACTGGGGAGAAGGGAGAGTTGCCCGCGGGACCCGGCAGTCCCAGGGCCCACACCGGTCCCGGAGTCGGCGCCTTCGCCGGGCCGGGGGCAGGTGAGGCGGGGGCCAGGAGGTCCCGGGCACTGAGGCAAGGGCTGCTCCCGCCGTGGCGGAGGAGGCGTGCAGCTGTCGTACTGAATATTTCTACAAAGTGAAGATGCGGGGGTCCGGTATGAAAGAGTACCCCCATCCCCTCAGGCCCCAGTTCGCCCTGAAGGAGGAAGCTGCAAGTGGGACCCTTAGGTTGGGTCTGGGTGATTGCACAGAGTGTACCAGGTGACACCTCCAAGGTGTGTTTTATGAGCTGGCAGTCATACCACTTGCGCGCCCGCTTTTATTTCTCGAAGCGTGTGTTTCTCTGGAGCCCATTCATTGCTTACAATCCGAATTGCGAAATATAAGCAGACATAATGTATGTTTTTAATGCTTCCCATGTATTTTGCTGTTGTGCTTTTGCCGTCGGACGAATTCTCATAAAAAATAATGACAACAACGTTCGTTGGAATTTAGAACCTAAATTTAGAATCAAATAATAATGCGTTTTTTGGTTTGGTCTTTCTGAATGTTAAAAAAATAGTTTTATTAACAGGTTATCATGGCAGAGGTTTCTTTAGCCCACACTTGTAAATCTGAAAACGCACTGGATGATGAAATTATGTAAGCTGTATTGATGAAAAATATTAATCATTTTATAAATTTAAAATAAATTAATTTTTCCATAATACTGTGTATAAAGTTATATAGGTTATAGTTATATAGAAGCATTATGGATTTCATGCTCCTGCCTTTCATTCCTCAGGCACCTGTGTCCTGTCTGTGGGATTATTAGGGAATATGCCAAGTGTTCAGCAAAGTGTTCTCAGCCATAAAACATAGTGAATATTTAAGAGAACACTTTAAAATACAGTTTCTTGAATCTAATAATAAAATACAGGACTGCAGCCCTTAAAGGGAAGTTAACTAAAACAGACTTTTCAGTTTGAGATCTAGAGTTGAAGTTCCATTCATCTTTGTCAGGGTGAAGAAGATATTAGTAATTTTAGCCACTTCCTTTTTTGTTTTTCAAGATTCAGATGTGTTAAGTAATAATCTCAGAGATTAAGGTGTTAGATTAACATTTTTGCAAATGTGGACATCGATAAAGAATAGGCATCACTTTGTTTCCTGCCTTAGGCAGTTGGTCAGTTCATAGGGCTCTTGGCTGTCCAGACTGTGACTGCCTCTTCTGGTTGAAGACCATGGAGATCATTAGTTTTGTTTTTGTGGAGTCTTCACTTACACTGTGCAGTTAAACTTCGTTGGTGTGGAAACTCTAATTAAAATGTATGACTACATTCCTACTGAGTAAAATGCTCTTACATTTCTCCTGCAGAATTTCAGGTCTTATTTGTTAGTAGAATTGATAAGTATCTTCTTCAAACCAGAGCTTAATAGCTTCCTGGATCAAATATTTAATATTCCATATATTTTTCACACGTTATTAATAGTATATCTGTAGTCTACTTTGATTTTAGAAGTCATTTACTTTTACTGTCTCTACGTATTTATACTGAGTTTTATCATATGGGCTTACTTTGTATTTAATAAAACTATTTAAAAATATCCTTTATTTTAGGAGTCTTTCTTTACTTCCCCATAATTATTAATTGGATGTTTAATAACCTGTATATTTTTAGATCTTTTACCAGGACAAAATCCTTCCTGAAGTAGGGGTAGGGCTAAGTATATAACAACAGAAAGTTATATGCATTTTTATATAATGTCACACCAGGATTATAATTCTACATTATATAATTCACTGAGTTATCATATCTCTTTTTATAATCAGAACTCATTGTGTGCTTACTGATATAAGATAATGCCACGAAGGTTTTAAATTCTAAACCATTAAATGTGGGTGTGTTTGACGTTCATTTGTCTTAACTATAGAAGGTGAATAACTTTGGTTTTAAAAAATACTGATAACTTGTGAGAATACCTTTGGAGTTCCTTGTTTTCAGATAGTAATAGGAAGCAAGAAAGTAGAGTTCAGTGCTTCTAGAATATTATACTATAGTGAGAGATCTACTGGCCAAGGAAAGTTAAAAGGCATGCTGGGTGTGTATGTGGGATGGGGGGAGGGGTGCTTAGCCAAAGGTTACAGGAAGTGAGAAATTCTTTTAAAGTTTCAGGTTTTAAATTTGGAAATTTCCTATGAAATTTTCATCTTTTTTCATAATAGATCAATATTTGTTATAGTATAGAAAATATTTTAAATTCACACAGTTAAAGATAATGCCTCAGGAAGGGTCTCTAGACTTTGAGTGTCCCCAGCCCTTCTCTTCATTCTTCCAAGCTGCTGGTTCACCTAGTTTGAGAGGGAAAGGGTGGTAGGTCAGAGCTTGAACTTTGGAGTCCTACAAATTAGGGTTCTTTCTCTGAGTTCATTTCTCTTGTGTGTAAAATAGGGTTAGTAATGCCTGTCTCATTAAACCTGAAACAGTATAACCTTGTGTGTGTCAATTATACTTCAGTTAAAAAAATGCCTCCCTCATAGGGTTTTGTGAAGATTTAAAGCATATAATAGATGCATAGCAAACACTTGGTGAGTTGTAGTGTCTTATCATTGATACCATTAGTACTATGCTCTAGACCAGTGGAGATTTCTAGTAATGTTCAGTTTTACAAAGTAGCTCAGATGGTAGTTTCTGAGTTGCCTACAAATGGCCACTTTAATCAGCCATACTTTCTTGCTGAGGAAATTGTCCCTTGGGCTTGTTCGGCATTTTTGGAGGTGCATTAACTCAACCCACTAGAGTATGCCTTAGTATATTTCCAAGTGCATCTTGTGGTCCCTTTGAGGCCACTGGGAATCAATGCACATCTTAGAGTGCCTGACATGCTCCCAAGGGAATGACACTGGCTGTGCGTAGAGTAGACTAAACCAGTGGCTGGCTGCAGTGTTTTGTTTGTTTGTTTTTATTTTTACACAGTTAACTTTTATGGAGAACCTATTAAGTGCTGGGTGATATGCTTAAGTGCTTATAAGGACTTGATTTAATTTGATTTTCTCAACAGCTTTGTTAGATGGGTGGTGATCTCCAGATTTTCTGAGTTAAAACAATGCTAACTGATGGTCCTAGGTGATACAGTGCGCTGGTTGGTTGCTGCATTTTCTAAATGCCTGAGTATTCCCAATTTACACCTTAGGAGTAGGTTAGTTACTGGAAAAACTACACTTATTTCATGATTATGATAAATAGCAGTAATAACTATAACCTGTTATTTATAACATTATGTGTGTCCTAGAGGAGGAGCCAGGAGAGGCTTTTTTCTCACTTTATGGATGAAACTGCGAGGCCTAGATAAGTGCACACTGGAAGTCATATAAGTAATGATGTTGCTGTATCTAGAGCTCAGGTTTTTTTGATGTTTGCATATTGTAGTCTGTCATTTTTTCTTAATATTTTTAAAACGTTAACTATTACTTTGCAATAGGAAATCTAAGGAGAGCGACAGTTATGCTACTTAGAACTGTTGTGTGATCTTTGGAGTTATCAGCTTGGAATCTTTGGCTTACTATTTGTTTAACAAGTCTCATAACTTCCCCCTTTAAATAATGAACCATTACTTTCTTTTTTTTTTTAATCAAAAAAATTTAATGTTTATTCTTGAGAGAGAGCGAGCGAGAGCGAGCATGAATGGGGGAGGGGCAGAGAGAGAGGGAGACACAGCATGTAAAGCAGGCTCCAGGTTCCAGGCTGTTAGCACAGAGCCCGACCCAGGGCTTGAACTCAAGAACCACAAGATCATGACCTGAGCTGAAGTCAGATGCTTAACCAACTGAGCCACCCAGGCGCCCTGAACCATTACTTTCTTTCCTGGAGGAGAAAAACCACATAATTCTAGTATATTAAATGAGTTGTTTAGATGTGAGGATAATCTTTGTAGGTAGAGTTTAGCCCAACCAAAAGTCTGTTTATAATGGTGAATAATAAATGAAGAAACTAATATTTTGCATTATTGAACAAGTTTTTCTTTCTTTTTTTTCCCTGAATAGGAAGAAAGAAGCCTGAGACATCAGCCTATGAAGACTGAAGACCATCCTGAATAGCAATTATGAATGGTGTTGCTGCTAGGCTTGTTCTGCAGAGCATCTGAAATGAACCTCTCTTATTGATTGTTTTTATTGGCCCAGAGCCAGGAGTACTGGATTCAGTTGACTTCACGATTAAAAGAAAACAGTTTTGGTTACCATCATAAACATATGAACCATTGTGATGGTGAAATGAGATGAGGCTCCGAAATGGAACTGTAGCTACTGTTTTAGCATTTATCACTTCGTTCCTTACTTTATCTTGGTATACCACGTGGCAAAATGGGAAAGGTAAGGAAAATATCTCCAAAAAAGTGCATGAAATGTAGTAGGATTTTTGCTTTGTAGATGGTGCTTAAATGCTTAGGTTAAATACCCCAACAATCTGTATGTTTTATGTTCTCTGCTGGTGGCCTGCTAGTTTATTTCTGACACAGCAATGAAACCATGTTCTTGGACAGAGGAGACGGAGAATTTCTAATTTGAATGGGGTTTGTTTTCGATTTCTTATAATTACACTTGGAGAAATGGATACTGATCAGTGGTTATATTATACATGACAGCCAAATTGAATAATAAAGACTTTTGTTTTGGCATTTTATTTTTATTAAACATCATAAATGTTTAATAAGCTTCCTTGTACTGGATGTTGTATAAAGTACGTAAAAGGACACAATCAGTGCCTTCATGAAATTTACATGCTGATTATACTAATGATTTGGTGCTGTGTAGTTAATGATTTAAACTACATGTGTTGACAGATTGCTTTTTGGGCAAGAGAATTTATGAAGTGGGTGAGGATAAATTCTTATTCAAAAATTAGAAACAAGTTTTAAGTTTATTGTGTTCAGACTTTTGAACTGTGCTTTTAAGGAAGGATGTTTGTTCAGTGATATTCAGGGATAATGCCTTTCTTTGCTTTTTTTTTTTTAATGTTTATTTTTTTTTTGAGAGAGAGAGAGAGTATGCCTGAATGTGGGGGAGCATGAAAGGAAGAGGGGCAGAGAGAGGGGGACAGAGGATCCGAAGTGGGTCCTGCACTGACAGCAGGGAGCCCCAGCCTGATGTGGGACTTGAACTCATAACCTGCTAGCTGGATCATGACCTGAGCTGAAGTCGGAGGCTCAACTGAGTGAGCCACCCAGGCGCCTAGCCTTTCTTTGCTTTTTTGAAGAGAAAATATTTGGAGTAAATTCCCACCCACATTTTTTACTTGTCTCCATTCCTCATGTTAATCTAAGGATTGTTGATGTCAAAGAAGGATGGAGGTATGTATTTGGTTTGTTAGAATCAAGTTAGAGTAGTCATCATCACCAGGTTCTTTGAGAGTCCTATTGCTGGCAGTATTTTATTAACTTGTGTGAGGATAACTGAAAAGGTGGATTCATTATTTAATTTTCCTCTGGTGTATATATAGATGTGTGTGTATACATGTACATATATCTGTGTGAGTATGTATTATAAAGTAAACTGATTAAAGTGAAAAATATGATCTGTTCTTTGAGCAAGTATATTAGTTCCCTTTTCTGAGTTGGGCTGTAATTTTGAGAGGAACTGTTGGGGGTAAAAATTGATGAAAAACTTGCTGAAGACCTTTATTCTTTGTGGACAAATATATACAGTTTAGATGTCATTTTTTAATTGTATCATAAGAAGACATACTTAGGAAGAACTTTAACTAGTTAATCAAACTGTTAATTGTCCCAGACATGAACAAAACAGATTATTGGCCTTAAAAGTTTACTTATGATATAAGAGAATTGACCATAGGAGAACATATGGATTTTTTTCTTATCAGGAAACTTATCTAGTCAGAGTTATAGTAATGGAGAAACTTGACTCTTCTTACTGTGTCTTATTTAAAGGATTAAAATTTTTGGAATCTCCATTTCATTCATCTTGTTTCTTAGGTAAAGGCATTGTAAGCATTATTTTCTTTTTGTATTAAGTTGTCTTTGGAATAAAAAATTTAAAAATATAAAGATTCTTTCATCTGTGGTATTAGATACACACACAGTCTGTTGTCTTTGATTATCTTTCTTTGAACATCTCTGTAATCCTTCCATGCATACTCTTCTGCTCTGTTTTTCTTAGTGTTTTGTCCGTACTTTTTCAGGTGTCAATAGAGGACTCCTGTTATGGTTATGTAAAATCCTCTGTGTTTTAATGTTATCATTTATATAATAGTTTAGCTGCTGAACATTTGGATACTTTCTAGATCATTCTGGTGGTCAGATAGCCTGGATTTTCCAGAGCAGGCCTCATTCCAGATACTCGATTCTAGTTTACTCATAAACCATGTGCTCTGATTTTTATATTGAAAGCACAGTTTCCATTATCACTGACTTTGCTGGACTAGTAGTTTTTATTTTTCATTCATTGGTCCCTTTCATAGCTACCTATCCTGCCTAGCACTGTATTAAATGCTATGAATATGAAAAGAAATAAGAAACTTAACACCTCTAAACTCAGGGACTTCTAGGGGAAGATGCAGGTACACAAATATGATACCATCAATAGATTGAGATAACAAGTAATAGAACAGTGCTGGGGAAGCATATTACATGTTATAAATGATTTCATTTAATCCTTATAATGACCCTGGGAAGAATTATACACCCTTTCAAAAGATGAGAAAACCAAGGCAGAGTGGCTAATAAACCTGCCAAGGTCATACATTTAAGTGGAAGAGTGAAGTTTGAACTCAATCATGCTGATTCCAGAGATTATGTTCTTAGCTACTGGTCTGCTGCCCAGAAGAGCAGAGACAGAGGCTACTAATTCTTGAGTCCTTTCACAGAGGAATAATAAATATGAAGGTGATGCTGGGAAGAGTAGTAGACAGTGGGCATATCAGGTGGAGGGAGTTCTATGTGTAACCACAAAGTTCTAAAGTGGCATAAAGTATTTGTGTCTTGGAATTATGAAACACTCAGTTTGATTGGCACATAGGACTCCTAGACTGTCAAAGTTTAGTTGGTAAATGCAGTGCAGTTCCTATCATATTTTTTCATAGGTCTTCATTCAACACTTGGAAGAATACATGAGCTGGTCAATGGGATTGGTATAAATTTGGGAGGATGTTAGGAACTCAGCCTGAGGAAAGATGGACTTTGGTTTGCAGGGTATGCAGAATTCCTACCTAAAAATGCGGCAGAATTCTAATTACATGGAATGATGGGTTGGGAAAGTTGTAAGAAGGAGTTGTGAGAGTGGGACTACAGTTATTACACATCCCACTTGTAGCTGGGGTTCTCCTAATGAACTTTCTCCTTTGGTCAGGAACAATCCAAAAATTGGGGAAGACCAAACAAGCAGTCTGTATCTCCATATATAAAATTCATGTACATGTTTCTGCATGGACATATGTTTTCATTTTTGTTGGTATTTGCCTAGGAGCGGAATTGCTGGATCATGTAATAATTCTATATATTTAATCATTTCAGGAGCTGCCAGACTGTTTTCCATAGCAGCTGGGCCATTATGCATTCCTTCCAATAGGGTGGGAGGGTCCCAATTTCTTCACATTCTTGACAACCCTTATTATTGGGCTTTTTTAAAAAAATATTTATTTATTTTGAGAGAGGGAGAGCGAGAGCATGATTGGTGGAGGGGCAGAGAGAGAATCCTAAGCAGGCTCCTTGCTGACAGTACAGAGCCTGATGCTGGGCTCCATCTCACAAACCATGAGATCATGACCTGAGCCAAAATCAAGAGTCAGACGCTTAACTGACTGAGCCACCCAAGCGCCCCTATCTGGCTTTTTGATTCTCATCCTAGCGGTAGGGAGATGGTATTTTATTGTGCTTTTGATTTGCATTTCTCTGATGACTAATGATGTCCAACATCTTTTAATATACTTTGAGCAATTTGTGTATATTCTTTGGAAGATTGTCAGTTCAGATCCTTTGCTTACATTAAAAAGGGGTAATTTATCTTTTTATTAATTTGTAAGAGTTCTTTGTATATTCTAGATACAATTTCCTTATCAGATATATGACTTGCAAATATTATCTCCCATTCCATGGGTTGTCTTTCACATTCTTGATGGTGTCCTGTGAAGCACAAGAGTTTTAAATTTTGATGAAGTTCAGTCTATTTTGTTGTTGTTATTGTTCTTGCTTATGCTTCTGGTGTCATATCTGAAAATTCATTACCAAATCCAAGATCATGAAAATTCTGCTATTTTACTTGTTAGATCCTTTGATCCATTTTAAGTCAATTTTTGTGTGTGGTATGAAGTAAAGGTCCAACTTAATTCTTTTGTGCGTGGCTATCCAGTTGTCCTATCACGGTTTGTTTCAAAGGGTAGTTTTTCCCATTGAATGGTCTTGGTACTCTTATTGAAAAATCAGTTGATCATAGATGTATGGATTTATTTCTGAACTCTCAATTCTATTCCATTGCTATTCCTTGTGCTAGTACTACACTATCTTGATCATTGTTGCATTGTAGTAAGTTCTGAAATTGGGAAGTGTAAGCCCTGCTGCTCTATACTTTTTCAGGACTTTTTTGGCTATTTTGGGTCCTTTGCAATTCCATGTGAATTTTAGCATCCACTTACCAGTTTGTATAAAGAAGTCAACTGGGATTATGATAGGATTGCACTGAATCTATAGATCAGATTGGGTTGTATTACCATGTTAGCAATGTTAGTTAGGTCTTCCAGTCCATAAAGCATAAGATTTCATTTATTTAGGTCTTTAGTTTTTTTCAACAATTTTTGTGTATGATTCCACAGTGTAAGTTTTATGATTTTATTAAATTTATTCCTAGGTATTGTATACTTTCTGATAGCATTCTAGAGTTGTTTTGTTTTTTTTTGAATGGAGTTTTCTTAATTTTACTTGTCAATTTTCATGTCAAGTGTATCGAAAAACGATTGATTTTTATATATTGGTCTTGAATCCTACAACCTTGCTGAGCTTATTTATTCCTTAAAATTTTTTTTTTAATATTTATTTTTGAAAGAGAGAGAGCGCAAGTGGGGGAGGTGCAGAGAGAGAGGGAGACACAGAATCTGAAGCAGGCTCCAGGCTCTGAGCTGTCAGCACAGAGCCTGATGCGGGGCTCGAACCCATAAGCTGTGACATGACCTGAGCCGAAGTCAGGTGCTCAACCAACTGAGCCACCCAGGCACCCCTATTTATTAGTTATAATAATGGATTCCTTAGGAGTTTCTGTGTCCAAGATCATGCCATCTGTGAATAGAAATAATTTTCTTTCTTTCTTTCTAGTCTGGATGCCTTTTATTTCTTTGTGCTGTTTAATTGTCTGGCTAGAACCTCCATTTTAGTGTTAAATAGGAGTGGTGTAAGAGCTGACATCTGTGTCTTGATCTTACGGAGATTTGAGAAGTGTTCTCTTTTATTTGTGGAAGATAAGTATTCTTTGAACGTTTGGTGGAATAAGCACTGACGTCATGTGGGCTTGAGCTTTTTTTTGTGGGTAGTTTTGTGATGACTGATAGAATCTCACACATGTTACAGGTCTTTTCAGATTGTGTATTTCTTCTCTAGTCAATTTCTGTAGGTTGTATTGTTCTAGGAATTTGTCCATTTTGTTTAAGCTATCTAATTTGTTGGTGTACAGTTGTTCATAATATTTCTTTGTAATTCTTTCTACTTTTATAAGCTCAGTAGAAGTGCCCCTCTTTTATTTCTTTTTCTAATAGTTCTAGGTTTTTTTTCTTGGTCAAACTATATAAAAGTTTGTTGATTTTGTTGATCTTTTAAAGAACCAGCTTTTGGTTTCTTGATTTTCTCTACTTATTCTTTGTTTCATTACTTTCTACTCTAATCTTGATCCTTTTCTTCTGCTTCTTTTAGGCTTAGTTTGCTCTTCTTTATTTAGTGCAGGTAAGACTTTTTAGAAGGCAAGATTATTGATTTGTGATCTTTTTTCTTTCATGATGTGGACATTTATAGCTATAAATTTCCTTCTAAGGACTGTTTTAGTTGCATCCCATAAGTTTTGGTATGTTATGTCTTGCTTTTAATTCATTTCAAAGTAATTTCTGATTTCTTTTTAAATTTTTTTCTTTCACCAGTTGGTTGTTGAGGAGAGTCTAGTTTAATTTTCTCATATTTGTAAGTGTCCCAGATTTTTCTGTTATTGGTGCCTAATTCCATTCCACTGTGGTCAGAAGACATGCTTTATATTATTTCTATCCTTTTAAATTTATTTAGGTTTTTAAAAATGACCTAGCATATGGTCTATCCTCTAGAATGTTCCATGTGCACTTGAAACTGTATATTCTGTTGTTGTAGCATAGAATGTTCTGTAGATGTCGGTCAGGTCCAGCTGTTGTATAGTGCTATTCAAGCATTCTGTTTCCTTGTTGACCTCCCATCTAGTTCTATCCATTATTGAAAGTAGAGTATTGAAGTCACCAACTATTGTAGAATTATCTATTTCTCTCTTCATTTCTGTTAGTTTTTGCTGCATGTATTTTGGTGTTCTGTTATCGGGTGCATATATTTTTTATTTTACTTTTAAATAAATATTTTTAAGTTTATTTATTTTGAGAGACAGAGAGAGAGATAGCATGGGCAGGGGAGGGGCAGAGAGAGAGGGAGACACAGAATTGTAAATAGGCTCCAGGCTGCAAGCTGTCAACACAGTCTGATGCAAGGCTGGAGCCCATGAACTGTGAGATCATGCTAAGTGAGCCACTTAGGCGCCTCTTATTTTCAAATATTTATATTAGTTTTATTTTATATTATTTACTTATTATTATGTATTCCCACTTTATCTCTAGGAACATTTTTGTTTTAAAGTCTGCTTTGTCTGATATCACTATGGCCACTCCAGCTTTTCTGTGGTTTCTGCTTGTGTGTTTTGCCTTATTACATTCTTGTACTTTAAACTATTTGTCTTTAAATCTACAGTTTGTCTCCTGTAAACAATATATAATTGGATCATGATGTTCTGGATCTAGTCTGACAATGTCTACCTTTTGTTTTAGGTTTTTTTAATGAGTCTTTTTTTTTTTTTTATGTTTATTTATTTATTTTAGAGAGAGCATGAGCAGGGGAGGGGCAAAGAGGGGGAATCCCAAGCAGGCTCCATGCTCTGCGCTGAGCCCTACATGGGCTCCATCCCATGATCCTAGGATCATGACCTGAGCTGATATCAAGAGTTAGATGTTTAACTGACTGAGCCATCCAGGTGCCCCTACCTTTTGATTGGGCTGTTTATCCATCCGTGTTTACTGTTATTGATATAGTTTGATTTATATCTGCCATTGTTTTGCTTTTTCCTTTTGTTTTTTTAAAAAATTTATTTTTAAGAGAGAGAGAGACAGAGAGAGTGAGTGAGCACGAGTGGGGGAGGGGCAGAGAGAGGGAGATACAGAATCCGAAGCAGGCTCCAGGCTCCAAGCTGTCAGCATAGAGCCTGACATTGGGCTTTAACTCACAAACCATGAGATGATGATCTGTGAGGAGGTCGGATGCTTAACTGACTAAGTCATCCAGGCACCTCTGCCATTATTTTGTTTTTCATATGTCTCACATCTTTTTAGTTCCTCTTTTTCTTCTTTACTTTTTTTGCATTGATTGAATGTTTTCTAATGTAGCATTTTAATTTCATTAATGACTTTTTTCATTCTATTTTGAGTAAAATTTAGTAGTTGTTCTAGGGTTCATCATATACAGTCTCAAGAGAAACTGTCTCAGATTTATACTAACAATTCCAGTAATATATAGAAATGTTACTCCTATATATGGCTTTTTTACCCCCCCTTTTGTGTTGTTATTGTTGTACACTTCACATCTGTCAATATTATAAACCCAACAATACAGTATTATTATTTTACCATCTGTTATTTTCTTAGCACATTACAGCTTTATTCTCACTTACCTCCTTTGTTCTGTTATTGGCAAGTATATTACATTTCCATGTGTCATAGACTCAGCAATATGTTATATGCATATCATTTTATACTATTTTTATTTTATTTTTTTATATATTTTTAAAAGTTTATTGATTTATTTTGAGAGTGAGAGGGTGTGAGCAGGGGAAGGGCAGATAGAGAGGGAGAGAGAATCCCAAACAAGCTCCATGCTGTCAGCACGGAGCCTGACGCAGGGCTCTATCTCAAGATCTGTGAGATCATGACCTGAGCCAAAATCAAGAGTCACACGCTTAATTAACTGACTGAGCCACCCAGGCTCCCCGATATACTATTTCTTTTTATTTTTTATTTATTTATTTTAATGTTAATTCATTTTTTGAGAGAGAGAGTTCAAGTGGGAGAGGGGCAGAGAGAGAGGGAGACAGAATCTGAACCAGGCTTCAGGCTCTAAGCTGTCAGCACAGAGCCCAATGTGGGACTTGAACTCATGAACCATAGGATCATGACCTGAGCCTAAGTGGGACACTTAGCCAACTCAGCCACCCAGGCACCCCTACTATTTCTTTTTTAACTCATTTAAGAGAAAGAAAAAAATATGCCTTAACAGTGTCTATTAAAATTATGTAATCACTGGTGCTCTTCGTGTGGATTTAAATTACTGTCTAGGAGTATGCTTTCAGCTTAATGAATTCCTTTAGTATTTCTTGTAAGGCAAGTCTGCTAGCAATGAATGTTTTCAATTTTTGTTTCTCTTGGAATATGTGTATTTTACCTCCATTTTTTATTTTTAGTTTTTATTAAAATTTTTAAAATGTTTATTTTTTTTTAATTTTTTTTTTAATTTTTTTTTCAACGTTTATTTATTTTTGGGACAGAGAGAGACAGAGCATGAACGGGGGAGGAGCAGAGAGAGAGGGAGACACAGAATCAGAAACAGGCTCCAGGCTCTGAGCCATCAGCCCAGAGCCTGATGCGGGGCTCGAACTCACGGACCGTGAGATCGTGACCTGGCTGAAGTCAGACACTTAACCGACTGCGCCACCCAGGCACCCCTAAAATGTTTATTTTTGAGAGAGAGTGAGAGAGAGTGCAAGCAGGGGAGGGGCAGAGAGAGAGGGAAACTCAGAATTTGAGGCAGCCTCCAGGCTCTGGGCTGTCAGCGCAGAGCCCGATGCAGGGCTCAGACCCAGCAACCATGAGATCATGACCTGAGCCAGCGTCGGACACTTAACTGGCTGAGCCACCCAGGTGCCCCTTACTGTCATTTTTTTTATATAAAACTCTGCTGGACTTAGCAGTCCTGGTTGACAAGGTTTTTGTTTTGTTTTCAAGTGCTTTGTGTTATCCCACTGCCTTTAGCCTCCAGTATTTCTTCTGAAAAGTTAGCTGTTAATCTCCTTGGGGTTCCTTTATCAGTGATGTATTATTTTTCCTTTGTGGTTTTTAAGATTGTCTTGTGTTTGACTTTTATCAGTTTTACCCTGATGTGTCTTTGGGTCTTGTTTCCTAGATGAGCAGATTACTGTTTTTCAGTAACTTTGGGAGATATTCAGTCATTTTCTTTGAATATATATGTATTTTTTACCTTCTCTCCTCTCTCCTGGTATTCCCAGTACCTTTATGATGGTATTCTTAATGGTATTCCAAATTTCTCTGAGGTTATTCATTTTTCTTCATCCTTTTTGCTCTTTCTTCAGTTTACATAATCTCTACTGATCTGTCTTCAAGTTGGCTGATTCTTTCTTTTGCCAGTTCACATCTACTTTTGAGGCCTCTAGTGAATTTTTTTATTTGTGTTATTGTACTTTTCAACCTCAGAGTTTGCATTTGGTTCTTTCTTAAAATTTCTGTTTCTTTATTGATACTCTATTTGATGCAACATGGTCCTACCTTCCCTGTTTAGTGAAGTTTTCTTTTAGTTCCGTGGACATATTTATGATGGCTGCTTTGAAATATTTACCTGTTAAATCCTACATTGAGTCATACTGACAGGGAATGTCTTATGCTGCCTGCTTTTTTTTCTGGTGTATGGGTCATATTTATGTATTTCTTTGCATGTCTCATAATTTTTTGTTGTAAACTGGACATCTTGGGTAATGTAGCAACACTGGATACTCTCCCACCTGTACCCCTAGGGCTTGTTATCATTTGCTTGTTTATTTGCTTATTTATTTGTTTAGTTACTGACTGGATTATCTTAGTGTATCTTCCCTCTCGCTCCCACCAGGTTGAATCTGTGTGTTGTTTCTCAGGGAGACACAGTTTTGGGTATGCCACAGTCTTCCTGAGATGACTGTTATTACTGGTAGGATTCTCTTCCACTCTTTCAGTGACCACCACACTAATTGCTGGCTGATTGTTCTGCTGTTTACAGTAGTGCACTGGAGCATAAATTCTGCTACAAACTAATCTAATCAAATTGTGGTTCCTTAAAAGAAATGTTTCTGAGTTCAGTGATTTTTCTATTTGTCGTGACCACAGGAATGCTCCTCCTAGCTATCCCTTTCCCTAGTTCTTTCTTGCAAACTAGCCGCCAATGCCTACAGTCTAGGTTCCATCTTCTTAAGATCCACAATTTTCCCAGTTCCCTTCACCACAACCTTTGCTGTTTTTGAGACAGCTCTTAGTTTAAACTCCTCAGCTCTCTATTGCAAATGAAGGTAGTTCCTTTGGGAGGAGATTAGGAGCCATCTATTTTGTGGCACGCTTTTCCACGAGGCAGAATTTCTGAGCCAGGGCTCTGGAGGTGGGGGTGAGGACAATGACAAGTTTCTCTCTGAGTGGTACCCCCACTCTAAGAGCTGAGCGCTGGGTGAGGGGAGGGACCCAGCAGCCTGAGGATGTCTCCTGGCATGGAACCACTGCCTCACTAGCAGTGGAATGGCTTTAGGGGCCCCAGTATTCTCAGTATGCTGCATCCAAGATAGAGACTTGGGTGCATGATAAGATCAGATGTTCTGTCCTGTTAGGTGTAAAACTATAGAGGCTAAATAAAGCATTTTATTTAAAACTATGAGTCTTACTTGCAAATAAAAGCAGTAAATAAATTTTTTTAGATTTTTTAAGTGTTTCTTTACAAAATAGGAAAGCTCATTTCAAACAGGGTATAAGGGAAATTAATAGAAAATCTAGGATTTGGAGTACACTGTCATAGTTTTGGCTCATCAAAATTGTATAATCGTGTTTGTTGAGTGCCTTCTGTTTGTCAGGCACTATTAGAGGTTTGGGTTATATTACTGAACGTATCAGAGAAAAATCCCTGCTTTAGTGTGTGTGGGGGGAGGGGTGGGGATAAAAGGAGATAACTAAAAAACAATAAATAGTAAACTGATGAATAATAACTTTAAAAAAAATTTTTTTTAACGTTTATTTTATTTTTGAGACAGAGAGAGACAGAGCATGAACGGGGGAGGGGCAGAGAGAGAGGGAGACACAGAATCGGAAGCAGGCTCCAGGCTCTGAGCCATCAGCCCAGAGCCCGACGCGGGGCTCGGACTCACGGACCGTGAGATCGTGACCTGAACCGAAGTCAGACGCTTAACCGACTGAGCCACCCAGGCGCCCCAATAATAACTGGTTTTTAAGCTTTTTATTTTGAAATAATTTTAGATTTACAATAAATCTGAAAAATAGTATGCAGAATTCCTTTATACCCCTTAATATGAACAACTTACATTACCACAGAGTATAATGTTCTAAACCCCAAATTGACTTTGATATAGTAGTATTACATCTGCAAACCTTATTGGAATTTCACCAGTTGTTACTCTAATGCCCTTCTATCCTAGGATCCAGTCCAGGATCCCACATTGTATTCAGTTGTCATGTTTTCTAGTCTCCTCCTTGATGGGAAGTTACCTTAGTCATTTCTTTTATGTTCTTGGCACTTTTGAAGCCCTGGCTAGTTATTTTTAAAAATATCCCTTAATTTGAATTTGTCTGATTATTTCTCATGATTAGATTGAGGTAATGCATTTTTGGCAAGAATATCACAGAAGTGCCATTGTATCCTTCATAGTGCATCATATCACAAGGTACATGATGCTGAAATGTCTTAACCACTGGTTATGTTAACTCTGATCACTTGGTTAAACTGGTGTCTGCCTGGCTTCTCCACTGTAAAGTTACTGTTGTTTTTTTTTTCCTTTGTAATTAATAAGCATTTGGTGGAGGCTTCTTTAAAACTAAGCAGATACCCTGTTTCTCATCATACTTTTGCCCACAAATTTTAACATCCATTGATTATTTTTGTCTGCAATAATTATTACTGTGGTGTTTGCCAAATGTGATTTTCCATTTCTGTCATTTCTTCTATATTTAGTAATTGGAACTCTGCTGAAAGGAAGAGGTGTCACTTCTCCATCATTTCTTTCTTTCTTGTATCTTGATATGAGTATGGACTCATGCATATTTATTGTGTTTTGTGGGCTATAATACATTATTATCATTAATTATTTTGGTGTTTAAATTGTTGCAGAGGTGGCCATTGGGAGCTTCAAGTTGGCTTCTGTGCCTTCAACATGCCCCTCTTGTTTTTTCCAAATTTATTGAGGTGAAATTCACATAACATAAAATATAAAGTATATTAAAATGAACACTTCATTGGCATTTAGTGCATTCACAATGTTGTGCAACCAGCACTTCTATCTAGTTCTTATTCATTTTTTGAGTAATTTTTGATTCTCTGGTGCTATAAGATACTCCAGGTTTATTTTGTACTTTCTCTGCCCCAGCCCTGGAAGTAGTCATTTCTTCAAGGAGGACCCTCTAGTTCCTTTAAAGAATGGACTCTTGGTGTGCTCATTCCTACTATGGTGTCACCACTTATACCCTAAGTAGACAGTGCAAGAAAGTATATGTATGTCTACACATATATTAAAAACAACAGCAACACATGAGTTCATACTAATCCTTCTGATTTTAATCCAGTACAATGGTGTTCATTCTGGTTTCTACATTTCTTTTTTTGTAACTTGTCTCCAACAGTAAAAAAAAAGAAAAAAAAGGCTGTTAGTATCCCAATATAGTTACTTATTTGCTCAATTGCAGTATATAAAGATAGTAGTTTCAGAATTTCTAACCGATATCCAAGTGAAAAATAAATCTGTTGGGGTACCATATCTTCATATAGGACTTTTTGTCTTATAAGTATAGAGTGAAATGCTGTTTTCCAAAGTTACCTAGCTTATTTCTTAGCCACTTTCTTTTCAGTGTGGTTATGCCATTCATTTATAATACACACGAGCTCATTTATTACTGCTTATATTGTATTTTGGGTACCACTCCTGTTTATTTGCAGTCATTTACATTTTGGACATGTGAAACATCGTGGTCCTGACACTCAACCGTAAAAAAAGATCACCTGAGAGAAATGCCACTCGTCATTCCTTCTACTCCATTTCCCTTCCTTCTACCCAGTTCCATCTATCCCTTGAAGGTATTCAATCTCATTTTGTTTTAACCTTTCTGTATTTCTTGTTGCACAAATTGAGCAGGTACATGAATATTTCCTCGTATCCTTTTCTTTCTTGTGTTATGGGAAGCGTACTATAGATACCCTTCTGTGCTTTGCTCTTCCCACTTGAGCAACATGCCCTGGAGAATATTCCATAACAGTTCATGAAGATTGTCCTCATTCTTTTTTTGTTTTTGTTTTTTGCTTTTTTAAAAAGTTTGTTTATTTGTTGTTGTTTTTTTTCACAACTTTATAATACTCCATTGTGTGGATGTACCATAACCGTAATTTATCCAACCACTCTCCTCTTCAGGGGCATTTAGGTTTTTACTGCATTCATTTAGTATTTTAAGTGAATGTTTTCTCTCAGGCATTGTGCTGGGCCTTCAGTAAAGGAAATCTAGTTTATAGATTTTTTTTTAATCTTAAGTTTAATTTTAGCTTTAATTTTTTATCCAAACCATGAGAAATCAAGAACTTAATTTTTTGGAAGAAAACTGTAGTTGCCATCTGTGATATAAACATGAAGGTCTAGAGGTAGATTGATTTGTTTACCATTTAGATTTGAATAACTTATTCAGGAAAAGTAGATTTTGTCTCTCTTTTGCTAAAGTATATTTTGTTTGCCTACTAAAGTTAATATTTAGTTTCAAAACCTAAAGATAAAAGGCCAATATTTAAGAAGCTTTATTCTATACCTTTCTGACAAGAAGCTGTAAAGTAACTTAGAACAAATGCAATCAGTATTCTTATTTTTCCAATTTAAAAAGTAATAAATATTCACATGCCAGGTTTTTTACCTTCTCACAGTTGAGGTGATATGATAAAATTTTCTAGCCAAGGGGACACTGAGTTGGTATGTGTATTGATCTTCATTTCAACAGGTTTCGATACTTACTGTCTTCAGAGAAATTTTATTTCTTAAAGTAAATGTTTTAATTGAAGTGTAACATACATATGAAGAGTGCATAATTGAAGGAATATTGCTCTATAAATTGTCACAAAGTGGTCACATCTGTGTAACAAAATCTGGAAGGAGAACATTTCAGCACTACATGTCTTGGTGTGTGTTGGTACCTAATATTTTTGGCATTTTACCTAGAAGTTGCTGATATAGCCTTTCTCATGGTACTTCTCTGAAGGAACCAAATCTTGGATTCATTTCTCTATTGCAGTTTGCATTTAGGCTTTCTGCTTGCCCAGGATTTACTGAATGTTGTGTTTGCTCATCTTGAACCTTCCCAAGCGATAGGAAGGCAAGGATGATTAATACACAAAACCTGCCCTATGAAGGAATAACTCAGTTTCAGGGACCAGACCAATACTCAGAATAAGTACTATTGTTATTTCTGCTCTCATGGAGGTATGGACCCTGTGCTATGATAGCATCAAGGTAGAAACAGTTTATTCTGATAAGGGGTTGTGGAAAACCTCTTAAGTTGTATTCGAGGGGCACCTGGGTGGCTCAGTCAGTTAAGCGTCCGACTCTTGGTTTTGACTCAGGTCATGATCTCATGGTTCATGGATTCAAGCCCAGTGTTGGGCTCTGTGCTGACAATGTGGTGCCTGCTTGGGATTCTCTCTCTCCCTATCTCTCTGCCCCTCCCCTGCTTGCTCTCCATCTCTCTCTCTCTCTCTCAAAACAAAAACATTTTTAATAAAGTTATATTTGAGTTGGTCTGAAAGATAAGTAGGAATTTGATAGGAAAAATGTACTTCCTGTGATAATAGAGAAGGTAGATGTTGGGTTGAATCAGGTGTGTACAAGTGGCAGAAGACTTGAATGGCAGTAACATTTGATCTATTCAGGACCAGAAGTGTTGACCTTATGCATAAAGGGTAGAAGGGGAATGGGAAGAGACTGGGGAATAAGATGGTACTGGAAGCTTTTGTTAGATCAGAAGTAGGTATGATGGTGGTGAAGGAGATGAGAGATCTGAAGAGCTAGGAAAGAGTTGATCTTTCGATGAAGAGGGTCGTTGTTTTGGGGCACCTGCGTGGCTAAGTTGGTTAAGCGTCTGACTCTTGATTTCAGCTTGGGTCATGATCTTGTGGTTCATGGGTTCAAGCCCAGCATTGGGCTCTGTACTGACAGTGAGGAAGGAGCCTGCTTGGGATTCTCTGTCTCCCACACTCTCTGCCCCCCACCCCCTCTCTTCCGCTCTCTCTCAAAAATAAACATTAAAAAAAAAAGAAAAAGAAAATACCTCTTAAAAAATAGAGCCATTGTCTTATTACTTTGTCCTAAATTTTACTTCTAATAATATATCCTATTTCTTTAGACTTGGGTGCATTTTTTTGGGTAGGTGATGACATGACACTAATACATGTGCGTGCACACATCTTTTTTCTCATAATTTTGCTTAAAAGTACAGCTGATTCTTTTGAACTTCAGACATCTCAGACAAAAAAGTACAAATATTGCAAAACTTACTCCCATACATACATACATACATACATTTATTTATTTATATTTCTTTCTAACTTGAGAGGGAAAGAGTGCACGAGCTGGGGAGAGGGGCAGAGGGAGGAAGAGACAGAATCTCATGCAGGCTCCATGCTCAGCATAGAGCCCAACGCAGGGCTGGATCCCATGACTGTGAGATCATGACCTGAGCCAAAATCAAGAGTCTGATGTTCAAGTGACTGAGCCAAGCCACCCAGGCGCCCCTCCCATATTTATATTGAAACTTTTCTGAACCATCAGTACCATGGGCTTCATACATTTCTTTACTTCTGAACCTCCCTAAGGTTATGGAATTCTTATGTATACCTTTCTGAGGTTTTAGAAATCTCACCAGCCTGGGGGAAAAAAAAAAGTGAATGTCTGCTGAGACCACTTATGTTACACATGATCAGGGTTATTGACTGAGTCTTGAATGGAGTAGGGGACCTGGTTGCTTCTCCCAAGATGATTTAAATCTGGACTGCTTATTATCTAGTTGGGTCCTTTTTTGCAATTAAACTTAATTTGTTAGGTTAATAAGGCCACTTAAGTTCCCATTGCTCATATAGATTTTTGTTTTTTTCCATGCTGGTAATTCCATGCTGGTATTTTTCCTCTGGATTAAATTCTTAATTGTCCTCTTATCATTACCCTGTCCTGGTAGAGATTATTACAAATTTAAGCATGCCTTATTAGAATCTTGTGATTAGAAGGCTGCCTAGAATTTTCTTCCTCTGAGATAAGGGATTAGTCTAGGAGTTTGATCATTTTAGGACAGATCATGGAATATTTTCTTTTTTTTTTTTTAACTAAATTTCTTTGTATGACCTTATTCTGATCATTCCCCTTTCCCCTCCTTGTTCTTGTTACAGTTTTTTTTTTTCCCCAAAACTTTTGGGCTTGCACAGAATTTCCCCTCATTTCTTTGTAGACACAGATAGAAATTTATGTCTCTGGAAACAAATACTCCAGTATATTGACAGTCTTCTATTTATTTAAATCAATAAAAAATTAACCGTGTTCTGGGGGGAGGGGGAAAATTAACCATATTCTTTTCTTTACCTTTTCCACATTTC